>NW_017177448.1:315764-328348 GCF_001652005.2 Ceratina calcarata
CGTTACTTACGACCTCTATAATCTAAAAATAGTCAAAGCAATCTCTTTTTAAATTTTAAAAATAATTCAGGAATGACAAGGCTGAAAAATGCCTAAAAATTGTTTAACACTCTTTGAAATTTCTAGATTATCCGATACTTTGTATTACTGCACGTTATCAAAGTTTTTCTTAAACAAAACGAAATTCAAACAAAAATATGGAAAATATGAAAAATATTTCCATCGAAAACGACCCATTGTGCAGATGGAGGATTAAACATTTAAACGCGAAAACGTATCTATTATTTTAACAAAAGTAAGTAATCCAAAAGCACTTTCATGGTACCGTGTAGAACATATATCGATACTTGACAGTGAATACTGTTTCGAATGCTTTGTGTTTTATCCGGAAATCATTACAGCCTGCCAGGTTACGAGTTCCTATTGATAATCAACTACTATATTTTGAGAATACAGTGAAATTATAATAGTATCAACTCTTTATAAAAGATCATTATCTTCGATATCTGAAATTAGTATGATTATGGAGGGGGAGAGGTAATATAGACGACTCTGTATTTAATTTTTCCCATGTTACAGTAAATCATAATATAAACCTTTTACACATCAATTCTCAAAAGAATATATTTATAATTTGTACATTATAATACTATGCGTTATACAAACGATAATCCCGTTCAATTCTTTATGTTCAATCTCCAATCGTCTCCATTTAAAGAAGATTTATAACCCATTCCAGATTTTTAAATCGTACCATAAATCCCCATCCCTTGGAACGTACTAAAAACAATCCCATCGGTTTTCTATCGCTCTTTCAATCAGGAAGAGTGTAATATCGCAGCGACGATCGCATTTAAAAGTGAGACGATAGAAACGTATAGCCGCAAGATAAAATGCAAGGGACGTCAACGCCACGGTGGGATTCGGATCCGAAGAATCGCACCAACTTGGTCGTTCCATGCTTCGTTACGCAGCTATAAAGGAGGAGCTACGAAACCGTCGTTACGTAAAGTTTTATACCGCCTTTTACTTATTCCGTAAAGTCCTGCTCAGTCGGTTTTACTGAAGCAATATCTATGATTCGTTTCTCTCCATTCCCGTTCGCCACTCATTTATTCAGTGCCGTTGCTGAAATAGAAAGTCACGAAGGCTTCGGACGGAAGAATGGAAACGATAATCGTAATGAATGAAAATAGCCCGCCCTCTTGTCTCATATTTTTTTCGACGGAGCCTTATTCCTTTTTACCCGATCTGACACGCAGGAGGAATATACTAGCAACTGCAATTCATTCCAATCCGCTTCTTTTCGCCGTTCCTCTACCTACGAATTTCCTACTCCTCTATGTGGCACACGTCCGGTCCATAAGGTAAACCTCGAGTTTCCAGCGCAGTTTTTCTAACGTTCGTTGGCCAGGCCAGGCCGCGGCAGCCCATTGCCACGATGAATAAATAAAAATCGTTCCGGGAGAATCTGCCGGCGTAATTTATTGATGCGTTATCGGCTTCCTCGATCGGAGGAGAAGTGCACTCGAGAAAATCGAGGACAGTTCCCTCGTACATCAGGAATTCGCGCACGGGAATCGAAGAAAGTGGCAGAGATGAGAGATATTTAGAACCGATACGGCTGTCTCCTGGACTCTCGGATTTCCCCGCAATCCTTTTTCTTCCTGTCTGTCTGTTTCTGTCCGTCCCCGCGGAATTATTAATGCTCACCGCCCTAAATCTGCCACGCTCTGGAGACCCGAAGAAGTGATATCGTCTTCTCGTTAACGGCATTGATCCCGCACTAAGAACAGATCATTCATAAAAATTTTGACGGGGACATTACGTCCACTTGGCTTCGAAACGCAGATGGTGGCGCGAAGAGTAATTTGCCCCACGCCACCACGCGCTTTCCATTGATATATCGCCCAGTAATGCGCGGTCACAGGACTTCGAGAGGGTTTAATGTGATTTACAGGAAGGACGAAAGTTCCTCGCGATGGGCCGCATGTTTTGAAAGCCCTGAAGAATTATAGGATACGTGATGTACCACGAGTTAACGATTAAATATATCGGCAACGTGACAAGTTATTTGACACCGGTATACTGTCAGTTTTTGTTATTATAATCGAATTTTGGAAAATGAGGAACCTATTTCGAACAGATGTCGATTTTATATTCAGTCTGAATGAAAGATTGATGGTAGTCAATTCCATTACGAACATTTTGAGATATTCGATGTCAATTAATTATAATTAAATGGTTTCCGTAATTACGTACTGAAGTAATTGGATAGTTTCACAGTTTGTAATTATTATACTGTAAGAAATATTAATAAAGTTGCAGCAAGTGGCCAAATGAATCAGTGTTTTGCCATCCAGACAAGAGTAGTTTTGGTTTCGAATAAGTCACGCTTTAATGAACCAACTTTACAGAACTCAATCTTATGGAACTTTAATAAACAAGCTTATTAGTGGATGATGCTGGAGTAAACGAACTTTTTCGTTCAACTTTTAATAAGAGCATTAGCTATTATGATAGAAGCGGAAAATGTTGCGCTTTTGAAATAAGATGCATCTCTCTTGGTTGATGGAAAAAAAGTCTTGCAGATTTTTGAAAAGCCTCGATATGTATAGTTTAGAATAATTAAGTATTATAACATATAATTAGTATAAAAAGAATACTGTGGGCTCAATTTTTGTTTTTACTTCTGGAGATCTACTTTCGAGCTATACTGAACTCCGAGGAAATAATAAAAAAATTCGTTCGCGCGTAAAACGGATTGGGGAAGAGGCAATCGTTTCAGGAGAAGGATCCCTTCGACCGTTCGACGAGATGCCATGCCAGATGCCACTGTCACCGTGCGCTTGACGTCATTTCACAGCTGTTATTTCCGCGTCTTCCATCCATGTGTCGCCTTCACTGGATATCTTTTTTTAATAACACCCTTGCAATATTAAACCATCAAACTCTCAAAAAATTTTATTTCGTCCATACACTCTACGTTGCTGCTTGATACTTGAGTTTAATGGAAACGTACGTAATTAAGAGATGAAATCAACGAGGACGAACTCGGTCGATCAAGCACACTTCATCCTTGGCGCTGGCAAAAAAACAAAAAACACGTATACTGTACACAATACAAAGGCTTCCCGGACGGCCAACAGGCAGAAAACTCTTGCGAGGTTTCATTTCGTTCATTGTTTAATCCAGGTATTGATGAAGTTCTGAGCGTTGCGAAATCGTCCAACCGATCGTTCGAAATTTTACGCGACTTTTTCACCGATGCGGCGGGGAACGCGTCGCTGAACACGGAACCACTTCGTCCGGAAACACATTACGATATGCATGGTTCGCTTTCGCTACTGGGAAGCGTCGTTGATCGAAACGCAGCCGCACGATCCCTAAATCGTCGACTCTTTACGAGTCACTATTTTTTTTTTTTTTCTGTTTGTCGCCAGCTATCCATCCCTTATTTCCATTTGCTCGTTTTAACGCGCACGCCATTTTCACCGTTCGGCTCGAGAGTTCGTGTCTGATTCGAATTTCGTCGCAGCCGGCTGGTTACATTGAATAAAAATAAACGCCGGGAATACTCGCTTCTCCTCCTCTCTCTCTCTCTCTCTCTCTCTCTCTCTCTCTCTCTCTCTCACGCTTCGAATTTCGATAGCGTTCGCGTATCGATCTCGATCTTCCCGCTTTCATCCACCCGGGCGATTGTATTTTTTTTGTCATCCGGCCAAAAATCGACTCGATTACGAGATGCTACTATGTCAACGGACGCGCTTGATTCGTGTTTCAGCGGTACAATAAAAATCCCGTAAACAGTGTACCTCGATTTTTGATTCGGTTGTCGGTGAATCATACAGCGAAAATAGATTCTCCTATGCGAACAACGTTTTCAGTCACCGTCTGATCGTCCTCGATCCCCGTTGAGCATCTTAACTGCAGATTGTAATCGAACAATAAAAATTCACTTGACACCCTACTTTCTTTCCCCCTCGACCGCTATGCGGTCTCTTTTCTAGCATTTACGTATAACTTAATTACAAGGTCAGAAAACTAACGATGAAGACCGGTCTTTGGCAGCGGCCGCGTGTCAATTAAATCGAATTACCCCTGGCAAATTTAATACGAACGAATTCGCTTCGACAAATATTTTCTTCGCGTTGAAAATGCGTTGCACGGTTGTTGCACTTTGCATTGCTACTGTTATCCTTGCTGCTCGCGAGTGTTTCTAAATAATCGAACGCAAGTCGCGCGAGCGCGGATCATCGATTTTAAAAACAAATTTTTCACATCGGCCTGTTTTACCGGATTCATTTCCCAGTGTTGCGTATTTCGTTTTGAAGCACGCGTCGTTTGCATGGTAACGAGTCCGATTGTAAATGGACATTGCACTCTTGTCCAACTTAATTATATTTAAAAAGCAATCAGCAACGTGAATATAAATAACGGTTAAATGTTGTTAATAAAAGAATATTAGTATAAGATGAAAGCCAAGGATTAGATTTTGAAATAATAACCAACATCGTATGAGGATACTAAAAATATTATTTTCCTTTACCTTTTTAATTCTGTACGTATAATGGAGCAAGAATCATGAACATGGATTGGGTGCATTTAATAAGATCTTGATAATATTAAACTTTGCGACTGATTATATGTATAAATACGGAAGATCCGACTGCAGGAATAATGTAAACTTTGCATATTCGAAATTATAAATTACCGTAATCTGCTATAAACAGATCAGGAAAACTAAGTTATTAATAAAAGTTAGCTTCAACGTGCGTGGGCAATCATATTATTTACAATTTATATATATAAAATAATACAGCAATTATATTACTGTTAACTAAATATATGGATATTTATAATGCGATTTAATTAACGCTGATTAACGATGTAAATAACAAAGAAACATTGACAATATTCAATATCAGGCAACATAATTTTACAGTAAATTCACACATCAACAATGTAATAGAAAGCTTGTTCATCAAGCTAATTCAAATTAATTTTAACACATACAAGAGAGAAAGCATCGACGCATCGAGTTTCTTCGATTCGATTCAATTAAAAAAGGACCGCGTACGATGCAGCGTTGGAATACGTCGATAATGATTTCGACGGGGGACATAGAAAGAAAAACAAAAATGGAGTATGGAAGGGAGTGAGGGCATCGGCTCGTAAATAAAAATGAATCCGCATCGCGGGGATGCGATAGATCAAAAGGTACATAGCTGCGGGCCAAGTGACGGTGAGCGGGCTAGCGCGAGAAAATAAAAGAGAATTATTGAGGAGGCGAAATAAATCAGAGCTCGGAGAGTGTGTTCACGACGCCAGCGCTGCTTCTGCGACGAGAGTACATACAGAACCGCCGTGATGGTGTCAGAGGGGCCACACTCCACGCTTCGAAATGAACGTGATAAGAGAAACACGTGTTGAGCACGCTTCCTCACCCTCCTTCCTTGCTTCCTACGTACCACCCTCATACCTTGTCTCGATATATAAACCCCTTCCCCGTTTGTCCGCTCTCATATCGCGCCGTTCTCGACCAGTCTGGCGTTTTTTCTCGCTCGCATTCACGCAAGGATGAATGCTTGGCACCTTCGTGATGGTACAGCCTTGACAACGGCTGAGATAGAAAGTATGTGTAAGACAATATTTCAGGTTCGTCTTTCATTGATGTTGTAGGTGAAAATGGTGCACAAAGTTTTGAGATAGAATTTCAGATGAAGAAAAGAGAATTTTGCTCAGATGATTTATTTTGTCTTTCGCAAATGCTGCTTTAGATATTTAAAATGAATAAAATTATTCGCCGACTGCTTCATAAACACACTTTTTTATTCAATATGTCTGTAGAAGGTTTAGCTCAAGTAATTCGAACGCACCGAAATATATGTATCTTCCTATTTAATATCGCATGACACTGGCGGATAATCCAGAACGTTTAAAAGAGGAAAAGAAAGGAGCTACACTGAAAGGGGGTTGAAAGTTCTCTATTAACGAGTTACATTCGGATGGAACACGTGGAGTATATCTCGAGCCTTTCGTCCTTATTACGTTTCTCGTCAAAAGAACGGCGAGGTTCGTGCTTCAAAATGAACGCGATAAGAGGAACACGTGTTGAACATGATTTCTCACCCTCACACTCCTCTTTCAGTCGTCTTTCTGCTTTCTTTTGTCTCCTATTCTGTCTCGCCTCCTTTCTATCCTGCACTCTCAATGTATAAACCTTAGCGCCTTCAGCTCGCCTTTTCACCCCATTCCGACCCGTCTTCCACGTTCCTCCGATATCTCAGTAGCCCGTCTCTTTCTCTCTTTCGCCTCGCGAATTTTTCTCTCGTCAAAACGAAAAAAATCTGCTGCTTTATTTTGATTTGCGACATCTGGGTCGAGGAAGCAAGACGCCGAGGGTTTCCACGATAAAAAACGAGATTTCTCGATAAGTGGAGTTTTAATTAATTAAACATTTTTTTTAACATAATAAAGGAAATATGATACAATGACCACAGAGTTAATTAGACTCGTTAAAAAGCGTTTTCATTCTGAACAAAACGTATTAATATGGTATTCACAATTCTTATGTTCTATATAAATTATATTCGCTGAGATATTATCAATGGTATAAATAAAGCACGTCTCATTTAAATAGAAATTAACTAAATCGTACACCTGACATTGCTGAAGCGATGAATAAGAGGCGCTATTTCAGTTCAAGTAATATTTCCAGATTACACTGATTCACTGATTAGAGAATGGTCTGGTTTTCTGAGTTCCTAAGACATGACATAAATGCATTCATACGCCGCGGAAAAGTTGCAAACGGAAATGAGGAACGGAAAATAGCGAGGTGTTTGAGACGGAGGTCACGGACGTTCGGATCGTTCGCAAACTTTACCCGCGCTCGTCAAATACGTCCCTAGTCTGCGGCGTCTAACTTGACTAATTGGCTTCCCGCTGGAACTGAATAATAATTGAATAATGGAATATTGGTGAGCGCGCGCGCTTCCAGGTCGCTAGCAGGCAACAACGTGGGTTACAAAATTCGCGCATATTCAGGTTGAATCGTAATTGGTTCGCGTTGTAGTTTGCCATATGCGTTTGTTTACCTTATAACTTTTGAACATAACGATTTTTTTTTTTTGTAAGATTTCACTCGCGCAGATCCGATAATCGAACGACTTCACATGATTTTCGTTTGCTCGATAATGTGTCATTCGACGATTGAATGAAAAAGAAGAGAAAAGTTATCGGCGCGAATGTAATGAAAAACTCATTTACTGGCAAAAGAACGAAAAATTTTCCGCACATTTTGCGGTCGGTCCTGCCGCGCGAATAAACCGTGGAATGCCGAAATTGGTCAGCACGTAATCTTGAATCGGCGACTGAAAACCGATGGAGGAATATGGAGGATAATGGAACTATGATTCGATGTTTGACGGGTTAGAAGAAAAACGTTTGTTGGGTTAGAAAAGATTGTTATAAAAGGAGAAGTGTCTAACGCATAAGTTTTAAACATTCCCCTAACTGAATTTTCAGTTCAGTACAGCTCGTTCTATTAATATTTCCTTCACGAAGTACACTTTAAAAGTCATGTAGCTAGTATACATCTTTACTGTTTACAGCGTTAGGTTCTTCAACGAAGCTGACTTCCTTTTACGTACTGCCATCAACCATGTCCTGTATTTTCCATGTAATACTTTACTTGAGAGACACTAGAGACACCAACTTCTTCATTTTTCTAGGAAAATAAATAGATCTGTCCAAAACTTGTTCAATAAAAAATCTTGATTGTACGTAAAAGAATAACAGACTTGCTATAAAATTGTGTACCTTCCCAATCACTTAGAATCAGAATCATTTTATTTACAACGATTTGATACGAACAATACATTTTGTGTGTGTCAAGGGTACAAACGAATTCTCAGTTATTCATTTCGATGCTACCATAATAAAAAATTCGCTCCAATAAAATATTTATAGCATTCACTGCACATTTTGATCCTACATATTTTCACTTTATGTGAAAGAATTCAAGCTTAACTGTAACATGTCACGCTGAGAGCTAAGGCTTCTTGAATATTGCCACAAAAAAATAAAAACCTCGAATCGAAGAAGCGGTGTACCTACTGGCATGCAATTTTTCTTAAAATGCCAGATCCATGCACCGTTCACGTTTCCAAGCATCTGACGCTAATATCGGCAGGTGACTGGGAATAATTCTCCCCTGTCATCAGCAAAAACATCGCGTAACGCCGCGTCACGTTCCATCGCGTGAGATATTGCCGATCATTCTAGCAAGAGGGGCTTGGCTACTGTGAGCTCTGATCGTTTCAATTTCACGTGCGTCGGCCTCTTATTCTCCGCGCTGCGCTGGTGAACTTCGCCGTATCATGACGGACGACCAAAGCAACGGCCCGGCGGCACCATTTTTCTTCGACGCGAAATTACCTCAAGCTCCTTAACAAACGTCGAGTCATTCTTATCGCGTTGACGAGCGACGTGGTCGCTCGCGTTCTCGCGATAACCGAGGGAGGAAAAGTCGAACCGAGATGCTGTCCGAGCATGGCTGACGAACTCCAACCTTCGATCTTTGAACGTCGATCACTCGTACCCTTGTTAGCACGTGAGGCGAGAGAAAATAAGACGTCAGATCGTAGTTACATGAGCGGCATTGAGCGGACATTGCTTAATGTACACAGTAGTAGAGGATGGAACACGGTCGGTCTGGCCATGAACGTTTTATACTACTTGACACCAACTTGTCACAGCGGTCTAATAAATACTTTTTTCCATCAGTTTTACAAATTAATCCACCGAGATCCCATATGAATAATTTGTTATGAATATCTTGACATTATTTTTTTTATGGAGTCGAAATTTTACTACCTCTCTGTGTATAACGACGATTTAAAGGAGGTATCATTGACTAGCGTTATTGCAAAGAAATAAATATCGGAATATTTTTTTACAATGAGATATACTAAATTTCAAACTTGCTTGTCATAGATATTTTTGTTCTTATTGGCAATGAGATTTATAATACGTCACACAACCGCTGTTTAAACGTTTATTATCGTTAATATTTAACTTCTACATACCTGTCACTTTCTTGAACCTGCGTGAACATCCTCCAACATCCCGCAGCCCCGTCCGGGCCGGATTGTTCGGCTCTTCCCTCAACGAAAACCTGAACCGCGGCTGTTTTTCCCGACAATTCGACAATCTTCCTGTTTACCCTTACATGCTTCTCTTAAAACGATCGGAACCAAGCACAAAAACACAACACAATCGTCCGTCAGAGACAAATGATACGCCTCGTGTTACCGGCTATCACCTATCAACAATTCCATCCGATACGTCTCCGAAGGCGTCACGGCGCTCACTGCGGAGACTTCGCTGCGTACCCGCCCTTATAGCATCGTGTTGCGCTCACACTGTTTCCCTCTCTTCTCGCCCTCCCACCTCTCGAACGTTTCTCTCACTCTTCATCCTTCGTTTCGACCCTCTCTGCGCCGTACCGTGAACCTCGTGCACCCCTCGCGCCACCCCAACCAATCCGACCACCCCTTCACCCTTGCCCGCTGCCGCTACCCACCTTATAGGATAACGCAAGCGTTCTGGAATAAGCGTTCAAAAGACCAGCCGATGCATTCTTCGTGCATGCTCCAGCACCTTGTGCCACGAGAATCGAACAGCTTGGGAAATGAACGCGTTCGAGATGCCAGTTTCGCTGATTCGAGGGAACGGATTGTTGATATCAGCGTGAACCTTTCTTCTTTCATTTTTTGTTTTCTTGTTAGTCGGAGATCCGTTAGATGAATGGATGTTTGAGTTGGAACGTCGGCATGTTGACTGACGTAAGGGTTATGGCTTGGTAAATTGAAGGGATGTTAGCGGGGAAAGGTGGATCGTCTAGACTGGATTCTAATTTGCCCGAACCTACTGGCACTCGCGTTATCCCGCAGTAAATCACTTGGACGCGCTCCAGTGCTCGTCATACCGCGCGTGAACGTCACGCTAACCTTCCCCCATTCACTTCAACTCACGAGGGCCAGTTTCAATTTGAGGGAACCTCCAGAATCCACTGTAAATCCTGCGGAACCGTTTCAACCAGTGTACTAACTTTCCCACAGCCGCATCAACATACACACCGTGCGTGGATTTCTGCTATCTGATTCACTTCGATTCGCGTTAACGTCCCACCACTCACTCCAGTTCACATTAGCTCCGTTTCATTCACTCTAATTTGAACAAACTTCCTCTCGCCCACTATTCAACGTTTTCGAACTTATTTCCCACTTAACTCGCGTCAATAATTTATATTAACCACGATTTACATTAACTGCTGCTGAATCGCATTTTCAACTAATACGAAATGTTACATCGCGTAACTATAATTGATGTTCAACTCACCTAATCTTGCTGTAACATGGAATTTTATGCGGCTTATTTACATCTCACTTCATTTTTTTTTAGATTAATTAGTAATTACGTTACATAACAATTTCTGTGGTTATCCTAAAGGGCAAAGCGTACAGTTACATAAAATATACGGTTTCATAAAAAATATCCAATGCAAACTACTTCATTTAAAATATACTTTTATTACGTTATCTGCAAATGTATCTTTTTTAAGCCGTTATAAAAGACTTCATGATACACAACTGGGGTAGATTTTACTAAAAAAGTGTGAATATCCAACTTTCCTCATATAAAGGATTACAAAGTTTTAATAACAACTC
This sequence comes from Ceratina calcarata, assembly GCF_001652005.2. Lineage (NCBI taxonomy): Eukaryota > Metazoa > Arthropoda > Insecta > Hymenoptera > Apidae > Ceratina > Ceratina calcarata. Next base: position 326,501 of record NW_017177448.1, read on the forward strand.
CACGTTTTTAAAAGTTCTTGACTTTTAAAAAAGCTGTGATATCTGTTCAAATCTCTTTAGAGATCTTGGTCTCACTAGCCCAATAGTGAATTCTATTCAACGTCGATTCTACTTCACCGTTTGCATTAATAAGGTCAGATAAGAATCATAGACACCCATGTTTCTATATATGTATGTACATACATACATACGTTACACTTTTCTAGCATCTCGTGGATCACAAATGGGTGATTTAGTACTTACTCCAATATTTACAATGCGTGTAAATGTATTTTGCAGTAATAGATCTAAATTCAGGGAGTAATAGCGCGGATCCGCTCGAACGCGCGCGAATTCGCTCCGGTTGCTCGTATACGTCTTCAGGCTTGTCACGTATTCGTGGATGGTATATATACATGGTATGGTCGCTCTGACGCAGACGTATGTCCGACTGTCGTTGGTGAGCGGGTCGCATCATTAATTTATCCATCGCTGAGGCTGTCCCGGGGCAAACGAGTCGTGACATACAGGCTCATCAGACAACCGGGAACGCCCGGGGGATAATAACTTGAAAAAACAAGCGTCTTCCACCCTCCTTCCTTCTTCCCTTGTCTCGGACGCATTCTAGGGGAAGCCGCTCGTTTCACCCTTCTCTGACGCGCACCAGCTTCCTTGTTTTCTTCCGTTACGGGAGCCAAAAGAAATTTTAGGGCAAGCTGGGTGTATCGTTTAGAAAGATGACGCGACTATTGTCAGACACGAAGTACTCTACTAACTCTCTTGATCTCCTTTCCACTATCAGAAATAAAAGTCCTATCCCGAATGGTGTGCCTTTGCACACGTTCGTGAAATAGTGTCATACTCAAGACTCTGAAGAAGAATCTTTACCTCACTGTTACTAACTTACGAGTCTATTTAAATCTATGTACTTTCAATAAATCATTTTTATCAATAATACTTTTCCATTAACGCCTTATACACCGAATTATTTTACAATTACAAAAATTAAGGGAATCCGATAAAAATGTAGAACCGTTTTAACACAGCTATTCTTAAGGGGTTAAAGTGCATGTTTCGTTCGTATATAATAAATTTTAATTACTATTAAATCACCTTTTAATACGTAATGAGAGTCATGTAAACCCTCGTGGAGTCTTCTTTCAAGGAACGGGATAGAATTTAACTCTGGTAACAAATGTCACATTTATTCGTCAACCAATCGCAGGACGCAAATGGTTTGTAATCGTATACAACTGGCAACAAGTTACCCGGCTAAATTCTGGGCATCTGTTCTTGCGCGACACGCATGAAATATTTACTGAACACGCATCTTGAGACTGCGCCCAAGATAAATTTATTACAACTAATATCCCCGTGAGGCGTTTTACCTCCTTCTCCGAGCAGTAAAGTATAGTCGAGTACTAAAGAATATAGTGAATTATTGTCTAAAACATACGCACGATATTCGCACGAACGCTGGAACATATCAGGAGGCACACGTTCATGAACAAATATAAAATTAACCCGTGTGATATAATACAGTATCTGCAAATATCATGCACGTTCGATTAAGGATGTATTGGCTATACAGTCAATCCCAAAAGTTGATGTACCTTAGAAAAACGTATTTCCTATAATTAAAAAGAAATCAGACTTCGGGAGAACAATGCTAATAATAAAGAACTACGTGCTAAAAAGTATAGAAAGAAATACCCAATTAATTATTGACGCTGGCGGAAAACTTTTTATACAGAAATTATAAGCCCTGACGTCCTCAATAAGAAAGATTCTATGAATTTTTCTTCTAACTCGAGTATTTAACAAGTTACATATGATTATTTGGCATTTTATTGATGTTGACAAAATCCG
>NW_017177448.1:329025-333412 GCF_001652005.2 Ceratina calcarata
CTCATGCTAGCATTGTTTAAGTGTATAGCCTATACATCCTTATAATGCCTGATGCTTTGTAATCTCCGAGACTCGACTATTTCAAAATATTTTTTAATCTCTATCGAACTGCGTTCAGCGTTTAACGAAGAAGACGTGACGACGTGCGTAGAATATAAAAGGTACGAGTATCTTTAAAACGTTTGTATCAAAGATGTAATAACAATCTTACAGGCTAGAATATGCATAAAAATGGTTAATCGAGTAAATATTTCAACGGCTTAACAACAATTCCACGAGTATCACGTTTGAACGGATGAAAGATCGGTATCGTGTTCTTCGTCTCGTCGCAAGTTCCTAATTGTACTATTATAACGTGAATTGTCCATCCAGACGAGATCGCGATACAAAGTTCCGTTTTAAGAACGCGAACACGTTGTCACTCTCACTCTCAAGAGAATGAAATAATGTCCGACGAGTATGATTAAAAAAACGACGTTGAAAAAATAGTAAATGAGTACGGCTTGAGGTTAAAGTTTGCGTAGCGTAAGTAAGGGGAAAAAATACGATTGATAGAACATTGATGAGCGTGCTCTCTTCACCGAGAGAAATTCTTCTTTCCAATATCTCTTATTATCGGCCGTGTTCAATTCCTCACGGACCCAACCCTATATCACGGAGTAATCCTCGACCAGTATCTCGCCGAAGTGAGTTATCACGTAATCGTGATAATACATCATTATGCAGAGAGGTTGTCCAATAATGAGACTCGCCCACACCGTGATATTGCCACATCTGGCGCCCCAGTGCTTCTCCACTTTCTTACTTAACATTGATAATGGTATCTAGAAAATCAATTAAAAAAGTTTGTGGAGCCACGGAGCGCTGCTGCAAATTAATATTAATCCTTCATTTCGGGAGAGATCCCCGCCGCGAAAGAAACTTCCGAAGGATCGGAACATTTAATATGGTCGAGGGGAATAAAGAATTTCTTTAGTTATTTCCGTGATCGAATATTTAACGAAGAAATTGCTTGATTAAAGTTTCTTTTAACCATTTCAATACAGCGAACAGCCGGGGATGAAAAATCCATTAAACGCTTATCAGTCATTCAAATAAAATTTGCGATAGAGCTACTCCGTCGAATCGATTGACATTGTCGAAAATACCGAAATATTATGACAATCGTTCTATCATAAAGACCTTTTTTTTATGCATTTTAAATAAATCATACCTGACCCATCATTCCCATGAACGCCCATGTTTTGAACGTCCTCAATGGCACGCTGACGAGGTACTCATGGAAGAATGCGCTGATGAAGAATACGGTGATAGATGCGGTCGACTTCCTGTATCCCATTTCTATGATGGGAATATACAAGTGTCTGGAACCAAATTGCAACAGAAAAAAATTCAGACGTATCGCGATTAATCGGGAGGAATTATGTGAGTGCTTAATAGAAAAGATCGGCCGTTCTCCGGCTCGTTTCCCTCGACGATTCTAAACGTAGGGAAATACACGGGAGAACGTTTTCCTCGCCTGTGGTGTCGCGGTCCTATTACTACGTTGTAGGTACCGCGAAGTAACGCAGCCGAGCGTAAACGGGGAAAAAGAAGCGTAGATAAGCAGCGCCGCGTTTAAGGATCAGCGAGAGCGGAATCGTCTCGAAAAATTAAAGCAATGACCGTGCAAGTTCGCCGGAATGGCGACACTTCGGTGTATGCCAGTTCGCGATGGGAGAACCACCCAGAGGCAGGAAGAGATCGTTAGTAAGCTTGGTTATCAGTAGCCTTGCATTGGGAAGGAAGAAACCTTGGTAGCTGCGCGGCGGTGGGAGCGGGAGAAAAAATGTCGCAAAGAAGAACCGGAAGGAAGGAAGGAAGGAAATTCAAAGGTGGGACGCCGTCGTCAAGGACGGTTTCGTTGCCGCAAAGAGAATTCCTTTCTTTGAAGATCCACTGTCCTCGTCCCTCCGCGAAACAGCAACCTCCATCCTGTTCTCTGCCCTCGTCTCAATGCTTTAGTTCTTTTATGGTTCTCTCTTCAATTCATCTGTTTCTATCTTGCTTTCATTCCCCAACGTAGTTTCCGGTCGTTCATAGAGAAGACGCTTCGAAATATCTTTCAGTTATCGAGGCATTATAAGTGCCGCAGGGAATAAACAGCCTTAAGTGCGCGTATCGGCTTTTCCCATTACAAACCTGAAAAGACGCCGTCGTCGTCTTCGTCGACGGTCGTCCCTTCCTCCTTTCCCGTCGTCTGCGTCCCGTCTCCTCGTCTGCGCCCATCGTGCAGCTTTTTCTATTTTCACCTCTCCTACCTTTCCGACCTACCCCACACTCCCTTTCGTGCCGTGGTCGTATGGCTGCACGCCAGTTACAGCTAGCAATTGCAGCTGCATATCTCCGACGAAATGAAAAAAGAAAACGGAGAAGAACGCGAGGCTGGAAGCGCAGGTGCGGCCGGGAGGAGCGGAGGCAAATGGAGAGGCGAGAGAGGAAGAACGATGAAATTCGAGCCTCAGAGTCTCCGGCGACTCCGACGTTACCGGGTAGCAAAGCCGATTACTGTTTTTGCCAGGTTAATTACGCGGAATTGAGTTAATTGCAAGTTGATGAGATCCTCTCCCGATGGGTCCGCTTCTAATCGAGATGCTCGAGGTGTCTAAAACATCAATCTAATCGCGCGCTGCTCCACTGTCTTGTCAGATCTTCCACAACGTAGGTATATAGTAGGCTTTTTCCTACGGCCGGATCTGCCCCTTCCGGATCGGCGAAGAATAATCGTTTTCTCGTGTATCGTTCTCCCGCGAGAGATATCCATGGATTTTAAACCCTTTCTCGTACACGACGCAGCCACCCGTTTCCCGTGATCGTGCCAGCAAACAACTTTTCCACCGAAAGCAGTCACCCTTTTTCAAGGATTTAAACTTTCCGCGGTGCTACTTCCAAAGTAAAAACGTCGCAGCGACGGCGGTGCGCGGGTGCAAGAGTTGTTAGCGGCACGTGTACCGGCAAAACCGGCCGGAAAAGTGTTACGCCCTACGTCCTACGCGGAAAGTTTCACCGCAACTTTGCTAATTGTATTGAGCGAGCGATGCATAATCCAATGGAGCGATGACGGGAAAGATATATGACGATAAAAAGCTCGGATCAGGGAGCAAGCTTGTGCTTCTCTCAAGGTCTGCGCTTTATAAGATTTTTCGCGAAAGTTCATGAAACATTGGAAGTTAGAAATTTCACGGTAACGTTGAAGAACTTGAAAAATCGATGGATTTATAATCAAAATAGTTCTGATCAAATACAGATGCGAGACGCGTAACTTCATGATTTTATTCTTTCCTAGCTGTTGTCTAAAATTCTTCTCCAGATTTCATAGGACGATGCGTGGGAGTTAGTAATACGTTAAATAAATGAACAAAAAAGAGCGAAAGCAGCAAACAGCTCGCAGTAACAAAGTTGACGGTGTAAATGCATCTATGCATTAATACGCCGAAGTAAATGTTGAAATAGAAAATTTCATCGTGCAGAGACCGAGCAGGTAGTTCCATTTCGCGGCAGAATAGTTTTCAAACACGAGAAGCCGCGTCGGCCGACACCCTACCCAGTTACACGGGCATTAAAAGTACTACTTAGAGTGGAGGCAGTTATATATAGGAGGGAGGGAGAAAGGTGGGAGCACGGTGGAAGCTAAAACAATTAGCCGCGCAGCAGTTTCCACGGGGGTTAAAAGGGACGGCGGTCGGGCGGGGGCGTGTGCAGATGCCGTAGGGAGGGAAAGTCTCTGATTCACGGAAATTTCTCTTCCTTTTCGGATGCCAGACCCTGGTTCTGGCGAAAAATGTAATTAAATCTCCTTAAAGCGGGGCACACTCGTTAACGAAGTTTAGCCGCTTAGGCGGAAAGAAGCTCGATCAAAAGTACGACTCGCGGCTGATACCCGATTCCTTTTCCTTGCTTTTTTTCCTTCGACCGTACCCCTCATTCACGCCGACTATTCAGGCCGTGCGAAAAGTTACTTTCTATCGTTGCTTTGCCTACAGACGTGAGAAGGTAACTCGCTGATTCGGTTAAATTAGCTTAATGCGTTCATTTATTCGCGTTAGTAGTAATGGCGGATAATAATACATTATATTTAAGAAAAAAAAATGGCTTCTCACTTTGTTGCCAAGATACCCAATAGCAGATCGGAGATTGAAATTCTTGTTTCGATATGGAAAATTCACGATCTAACAACCAAATAAATCTACAGCTATCATAAACCTAATAACATTTGGCTAGTACTCTAACAACGAGAGTAAGTCAACTTAAGGATATATTGGCTATACAGTCAATTCCAAAAGTTTATGTACCTTAGAAAAACGCATTTCCTATAATTAAAAAGAAATCAGATGTCGGAAGAATAATG
>NW_017177448.1:334154-363013 GCF_001652005.2 Ceratina calcarata
CTATTGATGTTAGCGAAAAAATTTTACATGGAAATTGTAGATCTCGTCTTCGTCTACAAGAAAGATCTGATGCAATTTTCCCGTAAATTCAATAGTTTGGGAGTTATTGACCAAAAACGAAAATTTGGAAGAAATTGAAGGGGTACCCCTTGGAAAAATCTCGGAAAAATCGAAAATTTTTTTTTGTTGTTTATTATTAGCAATGTTCTTCCGACGTCTGATATCTTTTGAAAAAATGTGTTTCTAAAGTGCATAAACTTTTGGGATTGACTGTATAGCCAATACATCCTTAACATGCTTACAGATTACTAACATGCCACGAGATAAAATCAAACCGGAATAATTTACTATAGGCTATCGCCGGAATATAACGTGAATGCTATTTACATTTCGAATCGATACAATCTACGATCTACCCTCTTACAGTGGTATTTTTCAAGTCGGCTGCGGAGGGTGAGTAAAACCGTTTATACTATCAAAAGCTTACACAATCGGTTACACGATCGGAATTCAGCGTAACGCGTGATATGGTATGATACGTTGAATCAACGTCACTTACCGCACGGCCCACCGATGCACGGGCATGTTCCACGTCCTCCAGAAAGTATCGATGTTGTCTGCGTTCCACCAGTCGCAGTAGAAATTCCGATCGGCAAAATGCAACAGTTCACCCAACAGATTTAGGAACGAATGGAATAACAAGTAGAAGAAACATAACCAGACGAGATGATTTGGTATCTGTAACAAACATGTATAAAATTATGCACAATATGTATAAAAACATGTAACTGTACAATAGCCTGCAGGATACGCAGTTTGATAATAAAGTTCCCGGTTTGAAACTATAACACGAGTTCTAATGGTATCAAAGTTTTCCTCTTGCACATCTCTGTAAATATTTAACTGTCAGCTTCAATCGGCTATTTGTTCTATGAAAGTCCCAACAGCTATCCTAACAATAAGTTAAAGTTCATAATACTCATGAATCTCTAATCATGCATGATGTATCGAAACCATTTATAATTTAGAAAAAAATACGAAATTTATTGCAAAGATGTATCATAATCATTCGCATTCTTTTTGTACGTATAATATAAATGATGCTAATACACACCCACATCATTCCAAGAATTGTACAAAAAAAGGGATAGATCGGAAAACATTTATTGAAGAAACTAATTGAAGTAGATGAACTTTTTTTAGCGCCACCAGTAGAAGCTTTTTCACGCAACCTATCGTTTCATGCCCGTTGATCTTTGTTAGATCAAAAACGTACAACACGCTGAGCCGTATAACCGACGATATCCAATCCCCTGCCCCTTTTTGTTTCGCATCCTCCCCGATGGAGTCTCGTTCAACGCAAATTCACGTTTCTCGATATTCCATTCTCGTAGCCTTCAGGCGGCTGTACAATTTTGCGTAATTCTTAACCGGCGTTAGCGTACGCTCGCTGCAGTAGAATGGGTCGAGGAAGAACCAGCCGGAGGAAGAGAGAAGATACGATAGCGTGGCATAGTCATAGTCGTTCAGGCGTAACTATAAAAAGAACATCGTGGTCCCTTCGCATTGTAGAATACTTAAAACTACCTGTTAACGACGCAGAAGAGTAAAAAGACAACTTTTAAAAACAAGAGTTATGTACATTGGGGTCAGGGCTTCAGGACTATGTATATCTGTAATCTTAAGCTCAAGTTTACAATAAACTTCTATTATTCGTTCTACTGGTTGTCTAAAAATTGTGCATTTGCAATTATTGTACACTATCACGGAAAAGGCAGAGACAAAGAGACAAGAGGCAATCGTGACAGATCGGACAGATTCTTTCGATTCTTCCCTTCTGCTCGATCCTGGTTTGGTTTAACGGAGAATTTTGAAGTTATTTCATTTCGAATGTCGTCGCCAATTCCTTTTGTGCAGCATTCTCTCCTTTCGCCGCTTCCGGCAGCCCTTTACGCGTTCCAAAGCACTTAATAATGTTGCCAAGCACAAAGGTCAAGTCTCTTCTGCCGGCAGGCATTCGCGGCACTTTTATGAAAAGAGAGGGAGGAACGGCGCGACGTAGCGCGGCGCAGTGGCTTCCTTTACGGAAGAAGGACTGTTTCTCTCCTTTCATCAACCCCTTTCACCACTTTTCGCCATTGGTCTCTTCGTTTCCCGCGAATAGTCGCCCACGTAAAAACTTACCTCGACGTTTTAATTTCGTTTAACTTGCTGCGTGCTGCCTGTCGAAACGAGAGAAAAAAGGAGACGAAGCACGAAGGCCTCTGTTTGGTTAGAAGGAGCAGGATACGAAATCCTTGTAGAGCCGTTTGAAACAAGCCGATGATACCACAAAGGAAATAGCGCCGGGATAAACTTTGAGCTTCCTCTCCCTTTGGCCAGAGGCTATTTCAAAAACCGAATGCCTTTCACGCTCGACCGAAGCTTCCGCCGAGGGGAAAAAATCTTGACGGGTGATATGTGGCGTTACGGAGCTAGGGGACCACGCAGGAATTTGAATTTTCCTACCTTGTTTACGACCAACTTTTCTTACAGAAGTCTCGCTCTTATCATTAAGCTGTTCAAAGTTAAATTTTGTTCCCTTGCTTCTTTATATTTACACGACGTAAATTTGCGTAATGCGAGTAGAACTTTCTCATTCGTTCAAGCACTTCCTTTAATAATAAAAAAATGTAATTAAAGATAATAATATAGATCTTGTGTTTCGTGCGATCTTGTACCACGTCGAGAGTGGAGCGTGTATTTAATGAAAAGAGAATCGCTATTACTTGAAGCTTGATACTGTCAAACACATCTACTCCTCTGGCGGGATAAAACGAGCGCACTTACTTCTCGTATCAAATATTAGCGCAGCGAAGATTGTACCGTTATTAAAGCAATATTTTTTCAGCGGATCGTTCTGCGGCTCAAAAGACGGTACGTAAGATCGATTTCTGATAGGAAGGTATTCTGATATCGTACTCTCCGGTAAAAAAATAATGACAAGGTTAAATGAGCCAACCCATTGTTCTTGACGTTTGGAAACTCTGACACGACGTTCACAAACTTTGTTCAATTTTTCTCCCATTCTTGATTGTTATTCTTACATCCCACTCTTTGCACGATACCAACCTGCGCTGAATTACGTAGCATATTCGCAGGGGAGCAGAAAATAGGAAGGAAGACCAATGAGAGGTAGTGAAGATTCAGTAGAATATCAAATACAAACATAAAAATATACTAAATAAGCTGTGTAGATATGTAACGAAGTTCTTCAAACGTGAGTTACATATAAATTTTGAAAATTAGTAAATTGCTACATAAATGGAAAATATAATACCCACATCTTCACAAAGAATTTGACTACTCATGAAAAGTTATTCTTCCAAATGATGCGATTTATTTGGATCATTTATTAAACATCAAACAATTTGACAAAGAAAGGTACTGGGCAGAACCTAGTCAGATGGACACTCTGATGCAAGTCGTTGACTACTTCGGTCTCGTATTTTTACACGATCAACTAACGATACCAGGGCATATGGTTGTGTCCATATTACGTTCAGCCATCGGTAAGTACATATCGGAAATTCAATGGACCCTCTTCGGCATATTCCTGAATCCAATATGCCTGCATTATTGATGGAAATCGATCGATCGTTCGTTCCGTATATATGCATAAAGTACACATCAGAGTCTAACGCAGGACGAGTTACGAAGGTCGCTTCGAGTAAGAGCAAAAGAGCCGGCCCTCTGTGTATCAGAGTATCCCTCCTGACTCTCTGCCACCCGTCCATTCGTCTCTGTCTCGCTCTCTCGCATTCACCTCTGACCCTTCTTTTTTTTCGTCAGAGGGGTCCGCCGCCGCGCGTCAAAGAGATTTCGAAACGAGCGACGAGTGGACCGAGCGAAGAGACGTGCTCGTATAAAGCAGATCGATCTAAGAAAACGACCTCGTTGGCAGCGAACTGCAGGAAAATTGCGTTTCCCCATTACGACGAGATTAAAGTCTACATTGCAGTTTCGGCCACCCTCCCCTTCCGGTTCGGCCTCTTCTTCAACGTTCGCCGCGTCGCGTCGTCCTCTGTCTTGGAAGTTCAGCCGAGGTTCGTATATAAGAACCGCAATTAACCGGCGGCGGTCACAGTTTGCGGTCGATGCGACCAGCCTCGCAGTTATTTGCGGTGTAAACGAAATAAGGATTCGCAGTGCGAGCCCTGTGTATTCCCGAGTTGTTCCTCCCTCCACCCACTGGTTTCCTTCCCCAGAGATTCTTTTATTTCCAGGGCTCTCTCCCCTTCGCCGCCGATTTCGCCGCTCAATCAGCAAACAATTATTTTTCCCGCTTGGAGTCTCCCCCAACCCCACGAGAAGTGGGAAACAGGAGGGGAACAAAAGAGACATTTCAAGAATGAGCAATACTTCTCGCAGCGTGACTTATGAGATTGGAAGTGGAGTTTTCATTGCGTTCGTCTCGGTAAAACTCAGACTCTCATTGTCAGACCGAGCCATTTTCCCAACTAAAACTGGCATCGACATCGTTCTTTTGTTATTAAAGCGATTATTACCGATCCATTGTATCTTCCTCGTTCCTATTACGTGCTTAAAATTCTTCAATAAAAAGTTGAAGCCATTTACGAGTGGGAGGAGTAACATTTTTTATTCTTCCTAGTGAGACACAGATAGGCAAATAGGTACAGAGAGAGAGAGAGAGGGAGAAGCATTTAATGGATTTTTAAGCATTTAAAGCATTCCATGAGATGGCAGGGGAGCCAAACTGTTATTTGCATGACGAACCGCAGACGTCGATAATTAATGATGCGATGAGTCCAATTAACTGTTGCCCGACAAAAAATTGTTAACGAAGCTCGCTGATGCGTGACTTTACAGGTAGAGCGGTTGAGGGCAAGCTGATGTGAACGCTATAATCGTGAACAACCAACAACACGTTCGACAGCGAAAGAGGCGCTATTATACACGCTCCAGGAGGACGGTTCGCGGTAGTCGCTTTGGGACCAAGTCATATAATTGAATTCGGTTCACCGAGTACGACTCACTGATCGAAACACTACGGCTGGCTAGTTTCGATCTGGAGCATTCGGACTAACGAGAGAATAACGAGCACGAGTAACGACGATCGAATGAAACCATACCCTCGGTTCCAACGGACCTGCGATGCTGGACTGCCTTCAATATAACGTCGAAGACGCCAGTAAATATACAGAATGATTCTTTCGTGAGGGGCGATTGGATTCGTAATGTTATTTGCACTGAACTTAGAAAATGAAAGATGTGAGCAATGTGTATACTATAAGAAACACTCTAAAAAAAATTTGGAATACAAGGAATTTTTAATCTCAATAAAAGAAAATATTTCAGGGAAGACGTATTAAATTCCTTTAAGAATTGTTAGTAGTAGAACAATGGCGATTACTTTAGAAGAATCACCCTGTACACTAGGCATTACCTTACCTTATCAGTGTACTTTTTCTCATCTGTCCCTTCCTGAAGCTAAGAAATGGATATACTATGTGCATATTGTTTTTTACGAGTCAGTTGATCTTTTAGTTAGTGAACGTTTACGATTCGATTGACCTGCCAACCATAAATAAGAAGGCTCATGTAAAAATGCGAACATTTTACCGGCACTCGGATTAGAAATTCTCTCACTCATTCTCGTCAAAAATTCCTTACATGTATAGACACCTTTTTTTTTTGTCTAAATGTAGATTCCACGCTGAAACAAACTTCGTTGCAAAGTTCGAAAACCCATTTTTTTTTATTATCCTTCCATTGATTCCCTCTATTCCCTGGATTTTACACGCAAGCCCTGGCTTTACCATATGCGAACAACAACGTCCCGCGGTATTACATGTTATTATACGAAATTAATCTGGGAGAGGTATGAGGTCTCTGCCGTTGATACGTCGTCCCTTTTGGTATATGCGAGTATTTTACGTACCGTTTCGACAATGGGGTAGGTTAAGCGAAATTCTATGCATCGTTATCGCTGCACATTCGAAGTGAAAATTTTAATTAATACAGCGAGAGCCACACACGGAGTAGAATTGTGAGAATGAGAGAAAGGGCGAAACCATTGGCTGCGGCTTTAATGGTATCCGCAAATGTTACGTGTCAAATTATGAAACTATGTTTTCTCGGTGAGTTTACGTTGCCGCGCTCGGTTATAGAATAACATGGTTACTTCTCGCTCGAAATCCGATAAAATCCATACATACGGAAGACGACGACAAAGCCTCCGGCTCTTTGCAGAACAAACGACGCTCCAGAAAGATCCTGTTCCACTCCGCGACTATACTTCGTACACTATGACGCTTCGCTGCACTATACTGTTAATAGTCTAACGACAAAGAATACTAGAGACGAATTGGGGAAGCAAGCTTGCAGAACTTATCGCGGAATGCGTTTTGAACGCGTTCAAATATCATGGTATGACGAGGATTTTACAATATACATATATTGCCTTACGTGACGAGACTCGAGGTTTAAGATCCAATCAGGAAACACCGAGTTTGTAAGAGAATTATACGCGCCGCGTCGTCGCGAGTTCCTATGTTGCCTTCCACTTCCGGAATCGACGAGGAAATCCTGCGAGTGAACATTGCGTCGCCTCCAGGTCGACCGAGGAAAGAATATCTTATTACGAGGGGGAACAGCTCTCTTGGCCTCTCTTCACTCGCTCGATTATATCGAGCGCCGACAAAAGTTGCAAGAGAGAGTGCTCCGCTGCGCGACTTGTGCGACGGTATGATTCGAGCGGAAACGTTCGACGGTCCGGCGCGGGACGGAAAAGTTGAATCGTGAATTCATACGTTTCGGGGAAAGTTTCTATCCCGGGTAGGTAGATGTGCATTGTAACGGCTATACCCGCGCGTCACGCTTTGCCGGATCAAAACTAAAACATTTCGCGTGTCTATCGGCGCGAGAGATTTGCGACCGAAGCTATATTAAACGGGACTCACTTATCGGCGACACGGTTTCAGGCGAAGTTGGAGTTCGAACGACGCGACGCCTATCTCACGGGGACACGAATTCGCGGATACAACGAAAAGGAGATTGAATTCGCAAATATTGCTTCGAGGCTTTGCACCTAAGAGGATGCCGAACGATTCCAACGGATTTCTGTGGGGAACGCAGCTGGAATAATGTTTTACACGGACGTGTACTCTGCCGAGAGAAAGCACAGAACGTCGCTGATTTCCGTGTTTGCAGTTTAACAAAATGAGTTATTTAAATGAAAACGTTTTCCGCTGTTTTTCCATGAATATAAATTAAATTTCGCACAATGAAAAATGCCGGATTATCGCGGAGTTAATTTCGGTTTAATAACTCAAGCGGTCTGTGTACCGTCTACTTGCAGCGCTTGGTAGTTTGTACGGGTTTTCGATTGGGTTATACTCACGGCCAATTTCAGCATACGCTCCGAGGCCTTCGCTACGTCCATGTTCTGAAAAATAAACGAAGTTCGATTATTAATCCGAAGAACATCGCGTAAGCGGTAAATACGGAATTAAAAGTTGTAGGAGCCACGAGCGAAAGGGATCCCGATGAAACAAAGGGTACGAAACGAAAGTTCGTAATTGGACTCGAACCGTAGGCAGAGTGGCAGGATTCGCCAGTTCGCGTGGAAATTTTTGCATAATGACTACGACGCACGAGGGGCGGTAATTAAAACGTCGGAATAATAAATTCTAGATCAACCTTCTTGCGCGTTCACCGATGTAAGTACGAACGCACAATTTCGAGGAATTAAAAAAAATTGTGCGAGTACTGCCTAATGTTCGGAAAATATCGGAACAACTATTTGTCACAGGTTTGCGAAGGATAGAGAGAATGGAATAAAAATAAATCATTGCAGGATATTTTATGTATTTTCACACGGTACTGCCTTTTCCCTCTATTTTTTTTTAAAAAACAAGATCACACATTTATTTAAAGAACACATGAAATAAATATAGATACACGGCTGTTGTAGCTACTGGTATTTATATTTATTTATTGCTGTGTAAATAATCCAATCATATTCTCGAAATCTGCCACGTTCCATTCCGTGCTCGATGCCAGTTCCAATGAAAATATAATGCCTTTAATATTTTCCCTTCGTGAACTACGTCATGCACTGTTGACCAACGTAATTGCAAATAATACAGAGAAATGTCGTTATGAGAGCTTTACTTTTGCCTATTGTAAACAATTCAACCAGTACGTCTTACCGAACAATTCTTAACTTCTTTTTATAAATGCACCATTTTTAATAATGTGGATCTCAAGATTTCTCAACATGCGTACATTTAAAAATAAATAAAAAGCAAAAGAACAGTAGTTGTCAACAGCCGCGTCTAAAATTATACACCGTGATCATTTGTTAAGAGTAACGATAGTAATTTGCATAAAGGGTATGCAAATGTGCGCCGATTAAAACGGGAATTGATAAACCGAATGGAGTGCACGAAGTTTCATAGATTAACAGCGCAGTTGGTTTGGTAGCCGGGTGCGGGATGAGTGGCTCGCGGTCGCTGGAAAGTATCCTCTTATTCCCCTATACTCGAGAACGTCGAAGGAGCTTCTCCCAGCAATGGAATTGATATTTCGTGCGGTGTACTAATTGAATACAGGGGAAGGAAACCACCCCTCCGGCGTTTCGCTTAAGTGGCGGTTGTCGAGGTCCCTCCAAACGCAACGACACAACACGAGAACCCAGTGTGCTTATACATACATATACCCGAGCTTACAAATAAATATCTAAAGAGGCTTCTGTCGATTTCAATACGCCATTTCAACGCACGAGTGTGTATATAACTAGTACGTAAATTCACGAATAAAACCTCGGTTCCATAATTTTTGGATTTTGAAGCAGGACGCGAAATACGCGAATTTGCGCAGCGCATTTTTTTTTCTTCGAACGATGCAAACGCACAAACTTTTGGAAATGCTCTAACTCACGCGGATTTTCGTACGATTGCAACGGGGACGTAATTCAATTACACTTTGGAGACGGCAGTTCCGTAGATGTTTCGCAGATTAAAATGAAACTATACATATACACGCACGAATGTGCACGTGTATTTATAAGCACCCCAGGAATCGTAATTACTGAGCTTGATGCATGCCCGTTATAAAATTGGAATATAATATTCTGATTTGAAAAATGCTGGGAAACTAACTTTTGAATAATAATTGTCTCCAGTCGACGCATTTAGCAAAAGTTACGTGAGTATTGCAAATAACATTTTATAGAAGTATTACGAATCTAATGGAGGATGAAGAAATCGCCATATTTTATAATCTCGACAAATTACGGTCGTTGTCCATGAAATGAATCACGAGACCTTTCTCCTTTCTACTTCTCGCCTGGTACTGTGCTCTTAAGTTTTCATCCTTTGTGCGTCTTCTTCCTAATTCATCTCAGGCCGCGCAACAGGACATCGCATTCCTCGACATAATTAATTACCGTGGTGTAAAGCTTCCTGCTAACATCACTCCAGTTAGTACCCTTTGACCCTAAATGGGACTAAGGGTTTCCTCAACAATCCGCTTTAAAATCCTCCTTACCCTTACAATCCGTTCACAAAGAAATTCGCCAGGAGAAGGAAAAAAGAGAATCACGTTTATGCCCGGCCACACGGTCAATTCGAGAAACGAAAAAGAACTTGTTGAACTTGTTCGAAAAGTGGACGGAATTTCAAGCGATCACGTTTTTATTTTCCAGTTGGCTCGGGACGTAGCGCAAATGAATGGCGGCTGTTCGGAGTCCGCTGCTGTACAGAAGGGGAAAGTGCAGAAGCAACCGGAGTGAAAATAAAAGCAGGATATATCGTGGATTCTCTCGGTGGCTGCGGGGTTAGCCGGCAGAGTTTAAACCATCTCACGTAGGTGACAGTGCACGCCGAGTTCATTCTTCGCCGTCTTCTCTCTCCGGTTTCTATTCGTCCGCTCCTCGGTCGCGCGCGCGAGTAAGATCGATCGGTCTCCGGCCGGATCAAAGGCCAGAAACCTTCGCGGAAGAAGCCTTAGCGGACAAAGGGTTATAATAAGCCGTCTCGAGCGAGAACGCGGACGCTCTCCAAGCGCTGTTCTCTGGAGCAGTCGTAACTTGAACCCACGAGCGACACGCGGCGACGTTGTCTATGTCGCTGAAACTGAATACCGTTCTCGTAGAATGGAATACGACGAATTCTTTTTGTATTTGGTAAGCGGAAGCGGAATAAGCGCCTCCTCGGACTTGGGCGAAAGAACGGGAAGAAGGAAAGGAAACGGATAAACAGAAAATAGGGCAAAGGCAACGAACATCCTCGCGCCAACGCACTATCGTTTCCTTCTTTCGACATCGTTTCAATTAGCGACCAGAGATTTACGACTCTGCATTCATGAACATCTTGTTACGACTGTTCTCAAGATTCACCGGCCTCGAATTGAATTTCCAAACGAGCTAGCAATGGTGAACCAACTGAAGCTAAAACTTCGTTCTATTTCTCTGTCCGTGTGTGTGTGTGTGTTGCACGTATATCCTCCCTTCATCTCGTTCCGTCACTCGTGGCAGAAAAATTAGGAGTAATTTCTAAAGAAGGATCATAGCACATCTGATGTCCGTCTTAGCGATGACGTGGAAAAATTTTCCTCTATATCTCATCTCTCGTTAAATCAATTCTGCCGACTGCTGTCATTATTAAACGTCATAAGCGACGTAAGAGGCAAGGAAAAGATCGACGAGTACGATACATCTTTGGACAACTACGGACCTATCCCCTTTTATTGAATTCCCGACGTGGTACAAAAGAAAAAAAATCTAAGAGTTGTGTCTATCAGTTTCGCGACACCGTTATCAGACGATAACTATATTAAAACAGAAATGTCGATATCGATGTTATCCTACTGTCGATGTTTAGTTACGTTTTAATATTTCCATCCATCGTTGTTTGATATTTAACGTGAAAGGAATATTCATGAAAGTCCGTTAACGATCGACCGAGCAGAAGCTCAATTTCCGGTACGAGGCACGGAAAAATAGCGTCGAGTCGACAAAGTGAGACAGTCAGTTACTTTCTGGCGCGGTGCAGCCGCCAAGACTGAAATTATCAAGAATACCGCACCGTTCAAAATAATAATCTTGACCATTATCTGAACACGGGTATCGGCTTTTCAACTTCGACGAGTGGTAATAATGTATTTCTACTTGTCGTGAAATACACCCTGCGCTATCGTTTTTTCCTTAGATGGAACCGGACAAACATCCAATGTACTGCAAATTTCTTTTAGATGACAACGTTCGTCGGAATCCTCCCTCTCAAGACCGACAAGGGGAAATAAAGACGAAGAAGAACTATGGGACAAAAATAAAAACATTACTTGAAAGCTAGCAACGTGCAGAAAAGTTGGTCATGATCCTTTTTTCCTCTCCCCGTCGCTTGACTGCTCGTTGACCCGTGTGCATTCACGGCCTCTGGAAAAGATTCCGTACAATAGCGAGAAAAAAAGGAGGTGGAAGGAGTTCACGAGCATTCACGATGGGAAATCGATACGATATTTCATCCGTTTCGCCGTCAACGGCTTCGAAGGTGCGAGCAGCCAAGTTGCAGAGACTGCACCCACACACCGGTGGTTCACCACTCGTGCTCCTCCCTCAAGCTATGGTGCACCCTCTAGCACCCTCGAAAATCCTTTAAACGTTCATCCCTTTAAGGAGTAGCACGTCGTCGAGCCGATAAGCCGACGCTCGATGCGACCCCACTGTCACCTTTCGATCGGTCGATTGCCCTGCAGTGTGAAGTCATCCGTGTGTCGGATCGCCATGAAAGATAGGCGAAACGTGTTGCCGGCCATTTGCATTTCATCGACGGGAGCAAATTTTCAACGACCTATCACCTGAATTAGTATCGTTTCTCCATAGCGATGCAGTCAACTATTAAGTCTTTATAAATTGTCCAAGATTTTCTACGAACATCAGATTTTTATCTCTTACCGAAAACTTAAACACACGAAGATAGAAATCTAACATTTAAACAAATTTCGAAAACTGATATGAATTCTATATGAGTAAAATTCTGGAACAAAAGAATTAATATCTCGATAACTTGGTAACGCGAACCAGAATCTAATGAATGATAATACTCTCATTAACGTCTAAAATAATTGATCAATAGACACGTACGCGAAACCAGCCAGTATGGAATATAAGTGCAGCGTAATTTCGATAGCATGTAATACTAGAGTACACGGGAGTAATTAATTGAAATAAAATTTGCGTATAGGGAGGCTATCTAAAAGACAAGACGAGGTGTTAACACCTCGGGGATGTTGCGAACGGGAAGTTTATTAATGGACGCTCGTTTGGTGGTTAGGCATTAATTAATGATAACAAGTTCGTCGATGCTGCTAATAAGTATAACGGCAAGTTTAACTCTGGTTTCGGTACTGTGTTTACTCTCTTTTACAGTTCCCTATTCACTGATTCATTGATGAAGTTTCGCATAGGATAAGTAATGAAATATTAATTGAAACATAGTCGCTAGTTCCCTAAAGCTTCTTAAGATTAAAACGTGTATGATGATTAATGATTAGGTAAAAATTTGATACGAAATAATGAATACCAAGATAAAAAATTGAGTAGAAAAGCTTGAGAAATTATACAGAATATACCTGTTCGAGAAAAGATGACTGAACAGAATTTTAAGTGGAGTCCAAGTTATTACGCAGGCCTCGGGATAATATAAAGACCGTAAAAAAGGGGAGCAACGTAGATAAATCGCACGCACACAGATAATCTTAAAATTCCACTTAAATAAAAGTTGTTTCAAACACGATGATCGTGAAAAAGAGTAACATTTATAAATACCGATAAATTCAAGAACTTCTCCAATATTTTAACAAGCAAACTTCGAGCAAACGCTTCCTACAGTTTCGAGCCACGCATAATGTTTTCCTTTTCCGCGAATGCAAAGCGAACCCTAAATGGAAGCGCTTAAACAACGAGAAGCGGACACTTTGATCGTCGAACTTAGTAACAACGGAGCGTTGGCAGAGGTAACCAGAACTTGCGCATTCACGATTAGATGGCTCCCGCCGTTTTCTCATACCCCGTTTCAGCTACTCATCGATTATTACGCGTCTCTGTACCGCCAAATTCTAGACGGAAATGTAAGCGGCAATGGCATTTGCTAAGAGATTTTGCGTCAATCGCACGAAGAAAGGATTCGATTTTCAGTCGCGGACAAATTGCTTCTACACGATCAGACTGAAAAATCCGGATCATAGCCAGACTTATAAGAAAATTACTCACGAGGACATAGAAATAATTGAACTTGGACATAACAAGCTAAACAACCAGAAATTGTTCAAGACCTAGTATGTCTCGTTGGTTTATGAAAGGAACCGTGTATCGATATCGATCAAACGTGAAGTAATTACCGTGCAAAGTGCACGGGAGTTAATTCCGGAGTGGCACAAGTTCTTTCTCTATCCATTTCCACATCGTCCGCCCCGTCATTTTCTCTATCTTCGATCGCATGCTGATCCCCACTCGTATTCTATGCCTCCTTTCTCCCTCTCTCTTTCTTGCCTCTTTTTCTCTCACTTTTTCTCTTCAGCTACCTAGCCGTGCCTTTCTAGCGGACAAATTGGATTCGATAATTGCGAATCACGATGGCAGAGACGACAGTCACGTCGCTGATCGGCCGGCCAGTTGGCAAGGGAAAATGTCTCCGTCTTTCGATCTACTTCGCGATGGTCTATCACTGTCGCGAGAACCCCGACACCCGGAGTGGGAACAGGGTAGAGGGAAGGGAGGACAACGAGAAGAAATCGATTTCGTGGATATTGCTTTCCTCCGTGCGAAAGGCCGCCAATGAATCGCGTGCATCCGCGGGAATTGATAACTGCACCCGCTACCCGTCGCATTGTAATTACGCTCGCCTCTGTCCCCGACCAACCTCTTCGTCTTTCGTTTTTGCTGGCGACAACACGCCCCTCGCGCTCTGACGCTTTTGCAACGACCACCCATTCACTTCTGATAGACTATATTGTCTTCTCGTTTCGCAGATGAAGAAATTGTATATTAAAGGAAAGTTACAGTCATTTTTCTTCACACAAGAGAATAACTATAGTATTCAGATATTATAACTACGAAATATTTTGATTTTTGGACATGTCCAAGATGCCAAGAACATTTTCTATTGAATTCAAATTAAAAATAAGAATTAACATGGAATATGCATCAAATATAAATGAAATAGTCGGAAGAACATGATTTATTTATTAAAAATTCCATTTCAACTGTTTTATAATTAACAAAAAAGGATAATAAAATTCCATTTAACATTCGTTAATAAATTCGGAGAGATCGCTGCATAATACAAAAGCTATTAGTGCATTTGAAGAACTATTTAAATTTTGATTTATGAAAAATCTGTCTGAAATATATATCTAGTTGTCTGCTTATCTACCTTTCTACTAATTCCCATTGTTAATTCCTATCGTGAGGAAGCTTTCATTCCATATAAGTATCGCTGGCAGCACAAACCGATGAAAACAAAAGGATCATGAAAATTTCCAGCTTTTCACATTGCCGGTACACGGACAGGAGTCGACTACATTACACGGTTATCTATGGATATAGGTGGTAAACCGCGGATGTCCGGCGCGGATCAGCCGTGGTTAAAACTGTCCGCGTAAAAGGATCCATTTAAATCCACGAAGCCGGGCGCACGCGGGCGCGGGAAATTTCTGCCACCGGTGCACAGCTGACAGCGGAACTATTCATCCCCTCGTTAACGAACAATCAAAACCGCAACGTGGTCGGATTTTTTCAATTAATGTCACAGAATTAAATGAATAAACGTCAGATTGTTAATTACTTCCTCTGAAACGAAATGTAAATGAACTGTGGATCGTCTACGATTCAACCGCTAAACCGATGGTAAGGAATTACGCGTAACGACCGAAGAAGGAAAACGGGAAGGGAGAAAAGAAGATCAAATTACAGGAAACTAGGTAAGGTGTGAAAATAAAAATCAGAGGAAGATGGCTGGAAGTAACGTCGTTGCTACATCCAATTCCCTCTCTCAGGTAACGCTAATTTCACGTGTACGCGAAATTGCAGTCAACTCATTAAGCGCACGACATCAACGTTGTCTTTATAGCGGCAGCCACTTCGTGTCCGGCAAACAACAGATGAAAAACAATTTCGCGACATTTCCGCTTTTACCCCCTTTCTAGAAAGTTAATACGTGCGTGGTTTACCGTCACGTATGGAAATTATGTAGGTAAATCGGAACTTTCTGACGTACTGTACTGATTTGCTGACGATGCAAATACGCAGGCACGAACAACGTAACTCATACATACGATAACGATTAAACGTGAAATTAAGTCGATTCATCGACGGAAATAAAGAAGTTTAATTACGAGTTTGTGATCTCAGGTTTTAACTTCCGGCTTCCAAAAATTCTAAAATGGAAATACTCTAAAACATTATAAATAATCGACTCAATTATAATCAGACAACAATGTCACTGCATATTTAAGTTCCCTCTTACTCTGACATCATTTAGCCTTGGCCAATGGTACTGAGCCTGTTAAAAGATACAATTGTAAGCATTCTATGAGGTAGATTTCGTCCAAATTGTCCGGCAAGCTTCTCCATGATATTTACAATTCGAGCCTATGATTACAGGCAACTTGTGTCGCATGACAGCGACACGTGGGATACATATCTCTAGGGTGTACGACCATGCTTCCTAATAAATGATCCAACCTGTCAAATGTAACCAGAAAAGGGGAAACAAGGAGGCGCGCTTAACGGTCCGGCAAGATAAAAACTGATGGGTCGTCAGAGCCGTTATTGTACGGCGTGCGTAGGAACACATCATTACCGGGGGAGTGCGCGAGGATTTTCTGGCACCGAACAGACTAGGGTTGGTGCGAGAGGCTGGTAGGGACAGGTTGGGATCGGTCGACCATATATTTGTGCGTACCGTAGTTAGCAGTTGGGGAATTACGAGAAAGATTGATCGTACCTATTTGCCGAAACCAAATTACACTTCTGTTCACCCGTTCTCTCTATCTTAGAAGCCATTCCCTGTTACCGCTGGCTAGTCTCTCGGACTTATTTATGACCGCCGCTATAAATAATTAGCTCCCTTAATAACGCTTGCGATATACGTCGATATATCGGACATAGATTATTATTTATTTCAACCCGGAATAAAAGGGGATAAACGCGTGATGCATGGCGCCGCGATATAACCAACGACATCGCCATCGGAGGCCTTCGAATGAACGGGCAGAAAAAAGAGAAGAATTGTTTTCTATGATGTACGGGGAAGGTTCAAAGACACCCCCTGTTCATAAAGCCGTAATGAGATTTTCCCATCGTGCCGTTGTAGAGGGATTTCATTGGCGGAAGAGTAAATGAAACACTTACGCTAAATGGTACCAGCGAGTTCTTCACGGACGGGACCATCCATTGTTGGAACAGCGACATGACCACTTGGCAGCCGACTACCACCTCCACGATTCGTTTGATCAGGAATCTGCACAGATTAATCGAACAGAGAACGATGGTCTGCAGTTAAATGAAATTGATTTACTTCCAATCAATTATCTTGTTTGAATATTAGAAAAATTTTAAAAGATTTATCAAATTTACTAGTTTATGAAACATCAAAATACACTTTCCCATTTCCATTGCACGCTATACATATAAATAAAATGTATGCCATTCAACCGCTTAGTCCATGTCATACGTCTAACGGAATATAATACGTTACGTACGTCATATCGTATGCGATATATTAGTCGCGTCGGTTAAATTTCTCTTATCATGCACACTCCATATACGTTACGAAAATTCAGGAAGCTTTGCCGGGAAATCCAAAAATATGACTCGAGAGAAGGAATCGCGCGATATGACGTTTCTTTCTCTGTCGCAATCCGTCCCGGGGATTTTCGTGGGCCAACAACTGCCGGTGGCAAGAAATGTCCGCCAGCGCGAGACTCGCTCCTCTTTTCCCGATGCACTCCACCGCTCGAACTGCCGCGCGCGGCTATATACATCGCCAAAATGCGACCGCGCAAAACGGAGGAAAGTGTTCCACGAAAATCTCTGGGATCCCGGATACAATCGGAAGTACCAGGCCGGAAGCACCGAAAGGAATACATCAACTTGGTTCCCAGAGATCCCGTCCAAACGTACCCTCCTCTTTATTTTCTCAACAATAGCCCACTTAAATCTAATTTCGCGAATACTCCCGCGCTAGCCAACTTTGCCTTCTTTCCTCGTACATTCGTCTCTTCCCTAAAAGGAAGGCTACGAAGGAAGGGGGAAAACTTTTTCGGGAAATGTCCTACATGAACACAATTCAGGTTCGCAGAAGAATATATATATACCTTTCGAGAGATTAAAACTAAGAGCCACGTTAAATCCCATCCTATTACTTCGCAAAGTTTACTTTTTTTAACCAACTCTATTTGACAGTTTTTATTGCGCCGCATCGATGTTATGAAACAGTTAGCCAGATATTTATAAAGATAACATAATTACCGTATGAGCTTGTTTTACATTCTGCGATAAAAATTAGAGGTCGGAAATCGAATTTTATTGAGTTAATAAATACCAACTTATAATTGGATACTCAATATTCAATTTATACATTTCTAAAATATTCCTGATCTTACCCTTTAGGCAACATATCTGTAATTATAAATATTGCAAAATATTCCTGATCTTACCCTAATTTAGGCAACATATCTGCAATTATAAATATATTAACTGGAAAAAACTAATTATTAATGTTTACCTTTTCCGAATTCTTTGCGTCCTAGGAAAATTCAGTTCGTAGCAGAGGGTCGGCGCCAGGATGAAGTAGTAAAGATCACGAAGGTTTAAGTTATCCGGATATTGCACCAAGGCCGTGCCAAGCCCGTCTGCCTCGGTGGAGTCGTCGACCTCCACGCTGTTCTGCTTTACGTTGGAAGCTGCAACAACGAATCGTATCGTATCCGCGTTAGACTAGAGGGAGAAAAAAAACAGATTGCTACGATGAATCACATACCCACGGCTGGCGAGCAACAGGAATTTCGCGAACCTTTCAACGAGCTCGCGTTGCGTTTTGCGACTGGAAGAGCAAAAGAGGAAAGAAACAGAAAAAGTAAGAGGAAAGTGAAAGCTCCAATGGGGAATTTGATGAAAACGTAGCCGGGAACTTACTTCGGCGTGCTCGAGAATCATACTGAGCCTCCCCAAGGACCAGCTCGGAGTCCTGTGGTTTAATCTTTTCAAGAAAAATTGTCAAGTATTTAAACATAAAATCTCTTGTATAAAATAAATCACCTCCGTTATGATCGTTATTAAGTAATATCGGATTATGGAGCAAGAACATTTCAGAATAGGAACTAGGAGAATATTTTGGCAAAAAGTTCTCGTTGTTCGAATTGGAAGCGAGATCTGATTCTCATCTATGCGTCTAATCCCCTGCCAGGAATAGCTAACTGATAGAATCCTCTCATTTATCCAAATCCGAAGGGATAATCCAATCTGGAATTCAAATAAGCTCGCTGTTACCGTGAGAGCCGTAGAACAGGTCGATCACGGTCCCATCTGAATCGTCGCGACGCGACGCGTCGGTTCGACGTTCAACGCACGACGTGGCACCCGCGAACGTCGTCGTCGAGACGACAACGGATGTTCGAGCTACGCCTGGCCACGTTCCATGAGCCGCGAGCCCTCCAGTAATAAGCGCCGAAGAATTCGACCAAATTAAATTCCTGCTGCCTCTTTTTCGTTCGCTCCTCGTTTCAAGTACGTCGACCTTTTCCCTTATCTTTCTCACGATTGCTGCTTCACTTATTCCCTCGTCGTAGTATTTTTTCATCGTGTCCTGCTGTTTGGCACTCAATACCGGGCAACGTGGAATTTTCCGTTCCGCGTTCATAGCCGTCGTGTGAGTTAATAATACCCAGTCGTGGGACATTCGTGAGGATTCCGTATAAGCAATGCTGCCGTAGAGACGTGTCACGAATTCTTAATATTTGGCCTTTGTCTCCTAACGTGATTACTTAATTTATTTATACTGAATGCCTGCGCGTTCTACGGACGCGTATTTCACGTTCTAAATATGTTCATCCGGTTAAATATGTGTACATCTGTTCAGACCTCAAAGTGAATCCAAGGCACCTCGTACCTGCACCTACTGCAGCTTTCAGATCGTATACGAAGGAACAGGTACGAGAAATTTGAAAGGTGATACGGCAGTTGAAGGAAAACGTCGTTCCGAGGACAACGTCCATCGATTGGGAACTGTCCGAAGGCTAATAAATCACGAGCGTTTCGAGGATCCGACTGAAAACACCTTCAGTTTATCGGGCAAATAAATTTCCAGAATTAGATCTCCATGTCGTCGGGAAATTGTGGCCAACTGGTATCGAGGCAGTCGAGGGGGTCTGTTAGGCTCGGTTCGCACTGTTCCAGGAAATTTACGAGTCCGCCGGATTGCCTTGTCGAAGATTGCAGCCAATCCTATCGGTCGGAAAGCTTCGTCTCTTGTACCGTTCAAGCTTAATTTGTGAGATTTCTTGTTCGCTTTGCGATCCTTCCGTTCGATCGTTTGCCCGGCTTCGTTTTGCTCCTTTCCTTGGTTACGTGCTATTCCTTCTTTTAACTATAATCTGTCTAGCTTCCACCTATCTTTTTCATTATATTATTTATTACGATACAAAAAATCGTCTGTTATTTAAACTGCAAAACTTCAGCGTCGAGAAATTTCATATAATTTTCATATAATTTCGAAGAATTTCATATATGATTCGGCTTTTGCACAAAAGCAGGATATTGGAGAAAATAAAAAATTACTACTCTGAACTAAAGCCCTGATCCGGTAGCATCTCTCTCGAAACTATTCTAGATACAGGAGGCAAAGGGATGCGATCTCGGCGGGTTCGCGGCTCTTACGAGCGCTGCGAAGCTCGTGATACCGACGCGTAAGAAGATTTCAGACACGTAGGTACTTCCGCGAACCCGTGGCATGAAAGGTTGGACATCAACGGGGTAATAAATTAAAGGGAAATTCGTCCACCAGTGGCATTAATACTCTCGGTTCGTGAAACACGTTCAACGTTGCTTAAGTATTCAAAACCGTGAGAGGTGTAGGATGATGGAAACGATTACAGTAAACAATAAGTACAACAGATTTTAATATGTACATTTAATAAACTGCGTAATTATTATAAGTAGAAAACAATTTATAGTCTGCCTATTTCAGATTGCATGCACTATTGAATATCAATAATCCAATTAATATAATGCAGTTATTTATGCAGAAAATGTCAAGGTATAGCTATATTAGATTCTCTCTGGAAAACACATTCTATCAATAATACCAACGACTGAGGCTTTGGCATATTTTAGAGGATGAATGACCACAATTCAGGGAATATCAAGTTATCGACTTATCAAATGAAATATACTAGTGCAAGCTGCTTTGGATAATCAATTCTTTTTTTATAGACATGCAAATATTTGATTGCGTTTGTTTCAATCGAAGGTACATTGTATCTATGCACATCGAATCTTCATAATGTCTACGATGCATTGGGTTCTGCCCTACGAGAGATCATTTATAGAATATTCCTTTAAAAAGAAGATAAATCAGAACGTAATTCAATAAGCTGTAAATAATCTATGAAGCATCCATCACGTTAACGCGTCTAAATCTTTTGAAATTGATACTCCCTATTTGGGTAACACATTCATGCATTATTAAAAGAGTCGTTTCCAATATTATTCGAGATTATCCCGAAACAAGCACGACACCAAGATCTAAGAAAGCGACGAAAAGAAAGCGCTTCCTGAAGAAACTCCGAGAGGTTCCTTAGGAACTCATTGACCGAAACGGCCGCGCGGCACGCGAAAGGAAGACCACGTAGTTTGTTCAGCAGTTGACCTGCTTCAGCCTTATTTTTACTCGTTGATTTTTTATGCGTCTCTACGAGGAAACGTTCCGCAAAGACTTTCTCCCTTTGTCCCGGGTAGCAGGAACATTATAGGGAGGATTGCTTATTGAAAGTAACATGGTTCGCGGGACTTGGTCATAGAACTCGCGATCGATGGACTACGGAACGAGCAAAAAGTTTCCGCGAAAATCGCACATGAGTCAACGCCGTCATTATACCTATGCACGATAGTAATAATATGATGTGCCGACGAATTAGAGGGCGTGGAGGAAGAAAATTATACGGTACGCAGACAGATAGAATTATACACAGACATATATACATACATGTACATATATATATATATACTCTCTGGAAAACACATTCTATCAATAATACCAACGACTGAGGCTTTGGCATATTTTAGAGGATGAATGACCACAATTCAGGGAATATCAAGTTATCGACTTATCAAATGAAATATACTAGTGCAAGCTGCTTTGGATAATCAATTCTTTTTTTATAGACATGCAAATATTTGATTGCGTTTGTTTCAATCGAAGGTACATTGTATCTATGCACATCGAATCTTCATAATGTCTACGATGCATTGGGTTCTGCCCTACGAGAGATCATTTATAGAATATTCCTTTAAAAAGAAGATAAATCAGAACGTAATTCAATAAGCTGTAAATAATCTATGAAGCATCCATCACGTTAACGCGTCTAAATCTTTTGAAATTGATACTCCCTATTTGGGTAACACATTCATGCATTATTAAAAGAGTCGTTTCCAATATTATTCGAGATTATCCCGAAACAAGCACGACACCAAGATCTAAGAAAGCGACGAAAAGAAAGCGCTTCCTGAAGAAACTCCGAGAGGTTCCTTAGGAACTCATTGACCGAAACGGCCGCGCGGCACGCGAAAGGAAGACCACGTAGTTTGTTCAGCAGTTGACCTGCTTCAGCCTTATTTTTACTCGTTGATTTTTTATGCGTCTCTACGAGGAAACGTTCCGCAAAGACTTTCTCCCTTTGTCCCGGGTAGCAGGAACATTATAGGGAGGATTGCTTATTGAAAGTAACATGGTTCGCGGGACTTGGTCATAGAACTCGCGATCGATGGACTACGGAACGAGCAAAAAGTTTCCGCGAAAATCGCACATGAGTCAACGCCGTCATTATACCTATGCACGATAGTAATAATATGATGTGCCGACGAATTAGAGGGCGTGGAGGAAGAAAATTATACGGTACGCAGACAGATAGAATTATACACAGACATATATACATACATGTACATATATATATATATGTGTATGCGTTTATGGCTGGATTGGTCGAATTGGTTGAGAGAATCAATTAAAGGAGCATGTACATACTCGCTTCAGTCCCTGAGGTGTTCCATCGAAATTCAATAATCGCATTAACCCACGATTCTTTTTTATACTCTGCTGGCATGTACATAGGTATTGTATCGACGAACGGAGTCGATGAAGCGAGGGATTAACAGACATCTATAATAATTACTTGCGGCCATTCGATATTTGTTGTGAACTGTTTGGCGAATGAACAACGGATTACGAATATTTATATGTATATTTGAAAACGAAATGGTCAGTTGTTCTAACGACTGTATTACTCGAGCCCGGGATACTTAACGTTCGACCATTCCTCAACATCTGTTCCACGGACTTCCGCAAAAGGTATCAGCTCCGCGATGCACCATTCACATACATCCGCCATTATGTCTTGCTTCCATATTATCTTGGCATTGATTAACGAGCCCCGACCGTGAACAAGAACTCAGGAAACGAGGATGGAGAACGCCACGAAATGGACTCGAATCGAATTTGCAAACAGGAATAACAGATGTACACATTACGCCTTCTTAGTCAGACGGGTTTGTCGATACAGTGTCACTAGACTGCATAATTAACCCGGGAACATACCTCTGTTCGAAAATTTAATTAAATCGAAGGAATAACAGAATATAAAAAATTAGACTCTAATATTACCATAACAGATGTGAAAAGTGAGTCAGTGTGCAGATGTACAAAGCTACAAGATCACGAAGGATATGTATATGTATACAAATGAATGCACCGTTCAGTAAAACGCAGAACTTCGTACAGAACATGAGATCTACGAATAGAGACGTGAAACAGGCGCGGTACGATCAGACTCGGTTAAATCTACGAGGACGCGGGACTGAAAGCGGGCCATTTTCTCAGATTGATTTTTTCCAAGTGGCTGGTGCAGCCCTCGAGGCCTCTTTATAGCTGCTCTAAGGAACTGAAAGAGTTGTATAACAGATTTCTATTGTACGAAAGAGGGCCATAACGCGTCAAAATGATACACGAGGTCCTTCCAGCGCTGCATTTCTCCGAGGAAACGGAAAGAGACGGAGTGGTTGTAGCGGTGGTGAAACGAAAGGAGAACAAGCGCTACGCGCCGCGGCACAAGAGGATGAAGAGGAGGGTTAATATTCCATGCGGTGAGTTTATTGGGGAAAGTTCGCTTGTATAATTTGACTTTGCCGGGCCTGAATAATCGATATACCGCCGCTTAGCCCGCCAATACCCAGAAACAGAGGCGAAGCTGATCGAGGGTTTAAATTGGGTGGAAATTATTCGCCTCTTCCACCGCGGCTCTCTGTGTGAGCAGTGGACTGGTACGCGCACACGCGTCATGGATGGCCACGACATTGTGCATACATCTTCAGAAGGGAACAAATACATTGGCTATGGGCAACTGAATTACTAGACTAAAAAGACGAGCATACGGCGTACACCGGTTATTAAATAATTAAACGTGAGAGACTCACGTGTTTGCCGATTTATCTCAATATCTTGTTCAGTAAATTTAGTCTAAACGTTGCTTCAATTGAATCGATGAATTTCTAAACAAGCGCGAATTAACTATTTCAAATATTTAGATGCAGATTGTACGTGATGGAATCGTGTGAGATATAAGGGCAGTATTATATTCTATGATGTACACTAAGAATTACTGATTTTATATCTGTTCACAATTTTTATTAAATAACTTGAAGAGAAATTATACTGAAGAGAAATTAAAAAAACTGTACTTTAATTTAGAATCAATATGAACTAGTTACTCGTGAATGAATTATACTAGTAACAAAAATTCTTCTTTTAGCTTTAATTAATTTTGTTTGCTGTAGAAGAGAGGCCGTGCTGGTCACGCTGCAGCACATACAATGTGCACCGCACACGTGGGATCTAACCAAGTCGGCCAAAAAATCGTAACAAGCATTTTGGTACAACGAGCCACGCGTCACAGGGGCGGTCGACCAAAAATCCGCGTACACAGGGCATAGGATGTGGCGATAGTCCACATTTTTCAGTTGGTATTCGCGTGAAATTAGAGGGCTTTACGCGGAAGCGTGGCACGGAACGATGTAAAAGCGTAACGCGTAATGGTTGTTATCGAAAATACCAGGACACGTGTAACGTGCATTCGCAGAATAACATTACACCGTTTCGAACGCCACGATAAATGGACGCTGTCTATGGGAATATGTAAATCGGCCCCGTTGCATTATCGTATCATGGTAAACTGATACGAAACTGACATTAGAATACGCGAAACAAAATGACGTCTGATTGTATCCTGTTTCCATGTTAAAAAATTTATCCGAACGACTGTGATACATTAAATTCTGGATTATAATTATTAAATAATCATTTGATTATATGCATAAATTCATATTAAGAAGAAAGTCGAAAGAAAGCTGGTAACACGAAACAAACATCGTCTCTTGAGTCTCAAAGGGCATATTTTATGATACTCTTTTGACTTTCGCCACTGTATGTACATGTGCTTCTCTTTTGGTATAATGATATGTACGTGCTTTGTCCGAAACTTTCATTTAGACGAAGAAATAAAAGTAAAACCTACATAAACTGCAACCTCGGTGCTCGTGAAAGTTGGAGGATCAACGGGTACATGCGACCTTTAATAAACGCGTAAAAATCTTTGATAATTTAAGGTCGACTAAAAGTCAAATAATACCACCGTTTTTAGTATCACGACTATCGTGGAAAAGATATTTCTAACAGTAATCCGCATGCTTCTGTAACGTGTTCATACTTTAATATATTTATCTACATATGTGCACTATGCGTATGCATGTGTCTTAATCAGATACGAAATACTGTCATATTTATATAAATAGGAGTAAACAATTTGCTTAAAATGATGTGAAACTTGTTAACAGCTGTAGCACATGCAAATTTGTTTACTTACCTTGTAGGTTATTGTACGACAAGG
Organism: Ceratina calcarata; assembly: GCF_001652005.2. NCBI lineage: Eukaryota > Metazoa > Arthropoda > Insecta > Hymenoptera > Apidae > Ceratina > Ceratina calcarata. The sequence continues at coordinate 359,376 of NW_017177448.1, forward strand.
ATTGCCGTCGTATTCTGCCCTGGCTCGTTGACTTTCTTCGATTGCTCAACCGACACCACATGTTCACTTGCACGTACGACCATAGCTTCAGGAACAGGATGGCGTACAGCATGCACACGTACATGGCACCGACTGGAACAACCGACAGAATTAATTATATGTATAACACTGCGAACTATCGTGGCAGCTTGTCTTCAAATGTAACATCCCTCTATTCCATACTCGTCCTGCTTAGGAAACCGAAATGTTGTTTCATGATCTCGCGGAATTGAATCGTCAATGTCCGATCGAAAACACGCTTTGTGAAACGAAAGTCAAACTTAATTAATAACGTGGAAAGAATATGTTAACAGACATGGAAAATTTGTAGACGTTTTGTACTCGCAAGCGAGCGTTAATTAATTCTCCTCTTTTCAGCCTATAACAGCTTCTCATTACATTACATTACACAGCAATCGCCGGTGATAATCTGTATTCATCCCGAAGCACACCTCGAACGGAACAATACCTCCGGGCACACCGATTTTTAATCAAGAGGAACGAATAACGGAGCACGAAGCGAAATTTACTTTGCGGGAATTTCATTAAACAAATTCTGAAAAGTCCACGGCGTTCGTTATCTCCGACGCGTACCACGTTCTTTCCAGAGTAATGAAAAAGAAAAAGATAGACGGAGGAAGGGGGATGAAAAAAGATGACCCCGCGGCCGGAAAGAAAAAAGCGGAAAACGGAGGGAAACGGGCACGGATACGAGGCGCGACGCGGCGTGTGCACAGGTTGTAAATGCAACGCATGAAACTACATTTTAATCATTGTAATTTTACATGCCTCCGTAACGGACGTGACAGTGGATAACGTCTCTGGGTGAATGGAATGCATGCGCCACCCGCGAACACGTTCCAATGAACGAGTATGGCAATTAAGAGGTTTATAAAATACGGTATTAAGCGTTTATGGCTGTTAGTTTCATTCACATTGAACACATTCTAGTATTCTGTCCCGCTCTGGTCTCTGCTTAATCTACGTTACGCGTTCGTAATAATTAAAGGGTTCAAAGACGCCTTTCGCAATTTCCTTTCCGTTCACGGGGACATCAAGAGGCGAACACCACCAAGGGCTCTGACCACGTTTAATTATGATCAGAGGTATTTGCAACGGGATCTTAAGAATGTCGGTTATTATTATTATGCGGTGCCAGTAGAATATGCGCTACAGCTAATGGAATTATAGACGGTGACGAAACTAGGCCGGGCATAATCCCCATATTTTCCGATATTTTCATCGATTCTAGCCGCCTCTTCTGACCCGGATTGTTCGTATCTTAATTAAATCGCTTAAAGCGCTTGCTATCGAGTTATCTAGCCGTGCTGAGATTGTGCACGTTAACGAGACGTATTCTTCAAGATACAGACTAAGAACGATCATTCTTTTTATCTTCTTCCACTCTATCTTCTACTGCGTCTCGTCCTCCGTGCAATTCCATTTAAAATCATTAACATATTCGGAGTTTCATTGTTAGTTTTTCGTTACCTAATTAATTCTTAATCACAATAAGAATTTCATCGATAATAACAACACACGTTGCATCTTGTATGCGCAAGACTTTTTAAATAAATGTTATATTCGTCCAAAAAGTATAGTTCAGTTCCGATTCCCAATGCATATGCAAACGAATACATTTATTCCACTTAGATGAAAACGTGCGGGTTTGACATCGAGTAAAAATAGAATTATGCTGGATATCTTCAAAAATTTTCCCAGAAGGCAATGTCTATCGCCTAGGGTCATACCCTGCCGTTTTAATAAATATTTATTCGAATTACGATTTTATTTGCATGTAAATAACATCGGGAAAAACGGTGCGTTCGTAGATATAAAATAAGACCGCAAGGTCGCTCGAATAAATGTTTAATTGCAGGATTTATAACTTTTGCCTGGCGGTCCGACGTTTTTGCATGTGTTTCATTCTTTTGGAATACATGACGAACGTTATTCCGTTGCATGCACGAGTTTGCATGAACGATACTATTAAGTTAAACGAGACAATTGTAAAAAATGCTGAGCCCTCGCTTCGAGCTCTGGGAGTAGGAAAGAGTAAGAGAGAAAGGAGTAAAGTAATTATACTGATAAAATGAAAGTATATTTGTGAATGCATAAAATGTATACTTAGAAAGAGATCATAAAAGCTTAAGAATCTACATAATCCTAGACCTTTAATGACTCACTGAATTATTCGAAAGAATGATCATTAATGCATCGAATCCGCTCGGAAATTGTGCGCCCTGATAGTGGTTGATGCAACGATAATGGGGAAGCGAGGAAGCTTGTATCAGGTACAACCGGCTGATTCCACCGTTCGTTAATAACCACGATATGCAACGTTTATTTTCACGGAAGACTACGATATATCTATGAAATACTTTTGAATGCATAAATACGCCACCGCTTTGCTTTCAAAGCCGAGTATGTATAAAAAAAAACTATAATGACTGTTCCTTGTTTGACTATGAATGCTAAAATATTCTCGTACGCTTATTCTTTTTCATGTCATACGGTTTCCTCGCCTATCGCGCGAAAGATATTTTCTTGGCTCTGGAAACCCCAACTAAGTTGCTAATTAGACAGATTCTCAGATTCCTGTTTGAGAAGCAGGCGTCCGAGTCCTCACTCACGGTATAAAAGAGCGTAAGCACGATTCCTTTGAAGGGAAAACGCCTCTTACACAGTTCAGAGACAAGCAAAGAGCCTTCAATTTTTCCTCTTCTATGAAGAAGGTAAATTCTTTGATAGTTGCTGTTAAAACACCAAACTCTTTTCTTCAATATGTACAATTTTTGTTAGACTTAATCCTAACGAGACTCGAGTGTGGCATCATTAAAAACTCATCAGCAGAATATAAATATTAATACATTCTCGGTTCTGTCATGACTGATCAATCTTTCGTATAGTGTGGGATTAAACGAGCTGAATTTATGCATCTTGTGTACCAACAGGGAATTTTAAATTCCCATTGCGATGCATACGAAGGGCCTGGATCGCGCGTCAAGTGAACAAGGAAATCCAGAAAGAAACTGGAAAAGAACACGCGTCGTACGATTGCGTGGCCGTTATCGCGAGGCGATAAAGGAGTACATCTGCGTCCTTGTTTGTCGTTTATATCCGCCTCTAGATTATTGGTCGCGCGACGTTTGTCGCGAGTAACCCCGGGGCATAATGTATGTGCGCAGATATATGTGTACCTGTACGAGGCAAGATAATTGCCAAATGCCGTGACGCGCGACTACACGCTCGCTATACGTAGGCTGGTGTATGTTGAAACGAATCTATCTTACTGAGATGCAACTCCGTGCCACCTCCGACACGTTATGCACGTGCTCTTATATGATTCTGACACGATCGAGAAAATGACTGGAAATCGATGTCAACGTAAATACCGAGTATGGAGTTTGAATATAAGCCAAGAAATCTATAAGCGTTCAGAGTAAATTGAAAGGAACAATAGTGTGCGATCTCAGAAAGATTACAAAGACGGAAAAGTTATCAGATAATAGTAATTGCATTAAATAATTCTTCAATATTTAAAAAATTATAAATAAATACTTTAACTTTAACTTATTATAATACTATTATTTATACTA
>NW_017177448.1:363655-416911 GCF_001652005.2 Ceratina calcarata
TGTCCAAGCTCTCTAATGTCCTAATTGTTTTGTAACTACGGAAAACATGTCTGACGAGATTTAAGATATATAGTAATGTAGACTCGGGTTTCTATCGATTGAAATCGCGGTTCTTGCACGAGACATTACGCTGGGGCGACATACGCCTGTACGTTTTTCGTGTCTCAGCGCAATAAACGGGCATACCGCAATTAAGTCGTGACAATTTGTCGGTGTGTTGGACCGTAAGGCACAATGTCACGGAAGATTTATACGGTACGATATATTGCCCTGTAGATTTTTCATCGACTGAATTACGTCACGATAGATGGATTTCAGTGCTGATATTACAACGTTACGAAATGCAACCGGATGATCTAAATTGTTCGACGTCGGAAATATGAATCATTCTATTACTTGCTCTTTCTATGTATGAAGAGATATTTTTTCCACTAGCTTCCTACCGGAACCATTGACATCCAAACAATGCACAGTTATAAAAGCACTCCCGACATTTGGAGACAGAAGACAGCAACCGAGTAAGACTATTTATATGCAAACGCAGTCTTTCACGAGCTGGGACACGTATCGATGATTTTATTACTGCGCTCTCGATTCAACTGTCCACCGGCGAGATAAACCCACGAAGATATATCGCTCGGTGGCAAAACAATTTTCAAAAATTTTTCAAGATACCGTCATATTTCATTTTGAACAATGCTGCGTTTGAACATGGAAAAGAGGGGATCGTCAAAAAAAGGTTGAAAGAAAAATCGAACGAATAAAAAAATCACCCTCCCTGTTAACGTATAGAATTATTCTACTGATTTCGCCCGCAACGTACGCGATGCGGCACGGCACATTCAACGGTGAAACGACCAAAGGGGTTGCATTGTGCAGTGAGCGTACAACAATGGCGGAAGTTCCACCGGTGAAAATAGTTTCTCCATTTTCTTCGACCGCTCGCCGAACTGAGGAATTGCCAGTTTTCACCTCGGACCCCATTGTCGCGTCGCCCGGCGGTACGCTACGAAATCCACAACCCCCTCATCTCCGCCATCCCATCTCAGCCGCTGGCTTCTCCTCTCGATTTCAACCGACCCGTCCTCCGCTCTCTCGCCTCGTCTTAGCGCTTGTACCACGACGATTCTTCCACGATCCTTTCCTTCTTCGACGAACCATACCGTAGTTCCTCTCTAGCCCTGCGTCAACGTTCCTTTCTTTGCCTCTCTTACTCTCTCAGGCGTGCCAGAAAAAGCAGACTGATGCATTTTGATCAAGATCCATTTCCGTCTCGAACGGAAGAGACTTCGAAGCTCTTTCACCCTCGTCCGGGAAACGTGTCATCGAGTACGTCCTATATTTGAGACACGTTCATACCCTGGCACGAGCTTAGTTTCTTCATCTTTTATAGGTTCAACTCCCTATCTGTCACCCCTACGTCCGCGGGAATACTGTTTCCTTCGAGTCGGGATAAGCACGACGAAAGCTCATCCGTATCCGTATTGCGACACCTCGTTCCCCTTTACGCATCAACAGGTTACTAAATTGGATTTGCTTCTGATCCACGTGCATGATAAGATAGAATATTTAATGTGATTAATATTTCTTGCTAATGCTCGAATAAATCCAATTACATACGCAAGTTATATACATGTATATATATATATATATGTTATGTTAACCATTAAATGATGGATGTGCTTGCAGTTTAATAATACTCTCCTCTGAATTTTCTATGATTTTTCTTGAAAAAGCAACATTTCAATACCTCTTCACGTGAATACATTCCTGATTAAATCCTACACGATATTGCATGGATATTTTTGTGATCGTACCGTTCTGTCTGTAATTCAGGAACGGGAATTTACGAGTCGTGTTTTTCGCCCGGTCTTTTTTGTCTGGTAGGAACTTCGGAAACTCATGCATATTAAATTGATGCGTCACAGGCAAACGGCTCTGGGAACAATTAATTGAAATCCAAATTTCAGGCTCAATTTCATGTCATAAATATTTGATCCCGTAAAACGTTCGTACCCGATCCGAAGCGACGCGACGCCTGTTTCGCTTGGGTTGCTTAACAAACTGCCGTGCGCGCGGACGTACGAAGCATTAATTTAAACAAAAAAAAAAAAAGAACATAAACAGGGCAAAGCAACGGCGCCAACAACAAATTGAAATTTTTTTTTATCCAGCTACTAGCCGGGTAACAACAGCTGCCTTTATTTATCGAAGATTAATCGCTTCATCGAAAACGTTGAGAACTAACTGCAAATTCGCGGAACATTGCCGCGTTTACTTTGAACCGCGGTCGCAATCTTTTATCGCCTCGCGTGCTTGTCGCATTTGACGTGACAACGAGCAGCATATAATAACCGGTGCCTGCGCCGTGTTAGTATATAAATCACGAACGAAATAATCAAACGAAAAGAGGGAAAATGAGGCGAGAGGAGAGGACTAGAACGGGAAGTACGAATAGCAGAAAAAGTGCGATCGTACGCGTAACGGGGGCAGTACTTATATTTTCAATTCACGATGGTAATCAGAAACGATGACTGCGTTTCCAATTCCACGTATTCGCGGTCCCGCTGCACCGTCAGAATTCGTGAGCAAGACGACGCTCGTCGTTATAGTCGTTAAAGTTTCCGCGATACGTAGTACCCGATGAATTTCGATGAGGAACATACAGCCAGTCGATCGAGTTTGCTCGTAAAAGACTATATTCACGAGATCCGTAATTGCGTGATATCGCATAAAGGACGCAACCAAAACGAAAATGGAAAAAGAATTTCACTTCGAAGAAACAGATACAATAAAATACATTCATAAGACAGCGCAGTCTGAGATAGATACTGTAATTCAATTTTTTTTTCACCTCAACCATCGAGCTCGGAATTTATTGTTCTTCCAACAAAGTTTCACGAGGAAACTTTTATTCGACCGAATCGAATGCGTCCTTGAAATTACGATTTCATAAAAATCCGTAATGTCCGAAATAAAAATGTCAAAGGTGTTTCACGGTTGAAAGACGCACAATACAGCAGTGAATATGTACGTTGCGCGTCGGGGAGAACAATTGCTTCCTTTTATTTGTACCTGAACAAAAGCATGAGCTCCAACTTTTTTCTATTGCAGATACGTGTCACAGTTACTCTTTGTATTAGCTGGTCTTGCGTGACACGCTGTCACTATAGTTATCAATGCGCTTACCAATAGATTGACTGATCGAGCGATCAAATACTTTAACAATCCATACTAACCACTGTTCTAGTTAATAGCAATTCATCTGTATGAAGTGAATAAAAAAGATGCATGTATTTAAATCTCATTGCAATTGGAAAGTTAATTTTAATAATTTTTATGGAACTAGTATTACGTAATCAAATAAGATTCCTAGAATGAATTGTGCATTACTTTCAGTTCATCTTTTTTATGTGAAGAGATATTAACTCGAAAATTGAGTACGAAATGAAAATTAATGGAAGATCATACAAGAATTTGCAATATAAATGTGGATATTAAAAAAGTGGCGAAATGGCCTGTTATTAACTGTTTCCAACAATAATAACGGCGGCACATTTCGTGCAACTAATAGGGTAACGTGAGTGAATCGTGTCAATATCGTTGTTCAAATGCGTGTCGACGAGATATAGTACTGAGAGCAGTGCGACAATAGCACGACCAGTAATACCGATTCCGCGATATCGACGAATATTCGAATCGAACGCGACGTTCTGAATCGCCAATATCGAGTTTCCTCAAACGAAACTGTTGCCCGTATCACGAAATAGGGAACTTGCGGAACATCCCTGCCGTTAAATTTAAGAGATTATTGAATCACTGGTAGATACTAACTGGAATAACAAACAGATCACTAATCCAAATTTAGTAGATCATATTTCTATTAATAAACAATGCACTACGAATGTTCATTAAACAATAACATTAATTAAGTAAACGATAGTAATTCGAATTATCTGTCAAGTATTTACTATGCCAAAACATATGAGATAATATACAATGCGAATACAAATATGCCCTCATTAAGGATATTAATGCATGAATAGGATACAACTAAAACTGAATTTTTCAATCTAAATATGCAAACTATATATTTCTCGAAGATTTATATAGTTTCTATAAGATCTAATTAATTTTAGTGAAAGTAGTTTAGGTGCATAATTATTTTTGGAACATAACAACAAATCGAGAATACTAATGATAATGTCTATACAAAATACGTACAAAAACACTTTTGTTTCCTAATCTTCCAGTTCTATATTCGTTCTAAGTTCTGAGTCGTATCCCTTACACGGATATGTTTAATAATTTATCAGTGGATAGTTAATTTAACCGACACGCATAATTCCCTACTTTAGAGTCCAGATTCTTCCTTTCGATCTGCACAGGCTCTGGCCCGACTCGTTCCCGTCCTCCCCTAGGACATTTCTGATCCTGGCACGGTATCCAGTTGGCTCGAGCTTGTAATCACCTCGCGAAGTTACCGTGCGTGAAGCCGGATCTTGGCAAGCTGCGTGCATTCGTTTCACGCACGACTATGCAGATTGCGTGACTGCGAGTATAGGTACATTTGTTTTCACACGTATGTGCCTGCATAAGCGTAGAATAATAGGGTCAGTTACCCTAATACGCAATGGTTTTTATATTATATTAATTTCTTATACACATTAGCCAGACGCAAAAATTTCAAAATTATTATTATATTAAACATTTGGAAAAATAGATTACATATTAAATTAATAATTTAATTTAGTGATGACTTTAAGAAAGAACGATATAAGGCTAGTAAGTACAGTCTTTATGCATGAAAAATATCGTTCCTTGAAAGTCAATAGATAAACAAAAGTTATAGGGAAAATTTGTTTTTACGAACGAGTGTTTCTGTTTGCAACTTCAAACTTGTGCAGAATTTTTCTTCCTGCTTTTTCCTTCACTCTTTCTAGTTAGATACAGCAACAGACACAAAATCTAGCATGTTTGTATCCAGACTACCAGGATAGTTCTTTTCAATGGGTGTTCTTCTAGCACTGGCCATCATTTCTCTCTCGTTTTAACCTGGTCTCAAACTCTCCTTGGGAATTTTTTTGCATCCAACGTTTGTTGTTCTTACTCCTATCCTACCTCCCTTGTTCCTGTTCACTAGAGAACAATATGCTCGCAATGGATACGGGGATTTAGGATTTCGCCCGGGTGAATTCTAAATTCACAATTAAATATCTTCCTTCATAATAACGTCCAATGCTTTTTCACTTTCTCTGATCAACTTGCATGATCTACATGAATTTTTCTCGAGAGTATCGATTTCGTTTTAAATTTTATTCCGAGTACGGTGAGGATCTTAGCGTGTTCTGCATCGAAGCCGATTTCCTAGGAGCTACAAAGACAGGAAGAGATCGGTTCCCCGGTGCTGTTAGTTTACTTTCGAACGTGAAACGCAAAGAACAAGCCACAATGAATCTTTTAGACCAGGACGAGAGCCAAGAAAACAGCCGAAAATGCATCGGGATTAAATCGCCACGAAGACCGACTATCAAAGCGAGACGTGAGTCCGCGGTCTTAAACGTGACCACATTAACGTGTGAGGCTCCCGCTTTGTACATCTTCCAAGGATTTAAGCCGGCTATGTTGGCGGAAAGACGGCCGTACTTGAGAGAAGCAGCTAGAACGCGACATTCCTAGCTAGCCGAATCCCTTTGGAAATTCAGGATATCCTCCTTCGAGACACTTGCACTGTCATCTCTATGCAACTAACACGAACGTTTCCAGAACGGAGGCCTCCATTTGAGGAATCCGGCTACATACTCGATATTCAAGGTACTCAACTTGAACTATGTATATGATTTTCGTTTAAGAAACCAAAATCGAATAATGAAATAATAAAAAAAGGAGTAAGGATTAATAAAACTAATTGTTGGCACTCTTAGAGTACCTAGAGCGTATAAATTAATTTCTTAAACGGCTTTAATAGCCAGTGGCTTAAGTCGAGCGCATATACAATTTCTGCTTGCTCGGGATGGAATATCAAAGTCAGCGTTGAACACGAATCGTCACTAGACGAGGGTCAAGTCGCTATGACGCTTCTGTTAATATTTCAGTAGGTAAGGTTCGTTTGCCCCGAGGCAGCAAAGCGACTCTCCGCGTATCGTTGTTATACCTTCTCAAGTATATTCTCTACCGGCTAGAGACAGACTATCCGGAGGCCGGACCAGCCTCTCCCTCGGCTGTATCCACAAAGGCTAACATCCGGTATCAAGTCAGCCGCTTCCGACATGTAACTCGCGACATTCCCTAGCGATATTCTCCTCGTAACCGTGACTTCGTTCGCATTACTCGCGCGGAAACCAATTTACCATCCTAATTCCGCGCGGATTATCCGGTGTAAACGGCAAGCCAACTGCCGCCTTTGTGCATACGGCTGCCACGAGCTAGTTAGGCTAACGCCGCGGCGCGCTGGCTAGACTCCAGTCCTTTTGCTATCGCACCGAAGGCGGGAGCACGGAATTCTTGTGCTCGAGGATCGCCATTAACCGCGTGACGCGAAAGCGAACTCGAGCACGAACAGAAGTGTAGGCCGCGCCTGGTTCCACTATTCGTTCGATATTCGTTCATCCGCACCTTCTTTCGGCCAGTTCAGCCGTGTTTCACGCTACGTCGGATCCCGTGCTCGTTTGAAGTCAACGAAATTGGCTGCGTACCCCTCTTACAAGACTGACGTGACTAGGGGTGTGAGAACTAAATTCATCGTGCCCTGGCCTCGCCGTCCTGATTTTGCTCCGTCCTTCTTTCTGTACGCTCTCCAATTCCTTTCTCCATCTCTGGCTGCTTAAGTCAGTCCGCTCCTTCGGTTCCATCTCGATTCCGTTTTCTTTCCCCGTTTTTTTTTTTTTTTTCTTCTTTCCTCGTTCGATCCTATCAACCGCTTCGTATTCCTCGGTATTCTTCGGAATTACAAATTATGCAGCGAATCGTTCGACTGCCGCGGGATGACTTCCTTAGGAATTACAAATCACACGTCCAGACAACGGTTTCTTGGTCTACGAGAGGCTCCGTGCGGGAAGGAGGGAACCGAGCCACTGTTGGTTTAGGCAGGAACGAATAGGGTAGGTTGGAACAAAGGAAGCGCCGGATCAGATTTAGGATCTCGCCGAGTCTTGCGCCAGAATGGCCGAGGCTGCAGGCTTAGCGCATCGTGGAATGTAAGGGGCAATCAGTGTGTTTGTACATCCACGTGCAGAGTAAGAGAACACGGAAATTCGTCTGTAAATAGCGGCTGAAGAAACGGAATTTCGTATAATTTCTCCAAAAATATCCGAACGGCTTCTCGTCGTTAACGAACTGATAGGGTCTCACGTTTCCTTCATCAACCTTTTTACACACAGTTTCAACATTTATGACCGTCGGCTCGTCACTCTGTTTATCATTCGCCCCCCGCCACTCCGAAATGATCAAATTTAAATTATCCAAATGTGCGTAATTGACGCGTTTCAAAATGCGTAGCAGTATGGCTGCTAACTAGCTAGAAGCTAGATGCGTCGAAACGTTTACAGGCTTATGCTCGAGCTGGAAGCTTCCGGCATAACGGAAATTAGGTTTGAACGCAGTCGGATGTGTGGTCAGGTGGACGCCTTTCTGTGAATTTTGAATAACAAATCGCGGACCGTCGACTAATTCGTGGATCCGTTCGGTCCGTCCCGACCGATCTCGGTCTTTGTTCTACCGCGCGCGGCAAGAGTAGAAGCAGGAATAACTACTTCGTTATCATGCCGTAATCCAGTAGGATCTAGTTGAGCAAACGAGAACATCTATCGTGAACGGGTAAGCGTTTAGATCGCGCCATTTTCCCGGAATCTGTGTCACAGTTACCGCGTGATGGGGTAAAACGACTCAGCCCGGAAGCTCATGGAACCTCCTGGATTATAAGATTCATTTAAACTTCATCGCTTCGTCCTTCGACCGGCGAATTTCATCGCGTCAAGCATTTTTAATTTCCATTTAACCTGAACATTGCATAAACCTTGTCGAGCTAAAACTTAGACTTAGACGAGGGGATGAAACAGCGAAAGATATTTCCAGTTAGAACGAAAGTGCACGTAACTTCAATCACGCTGTGGGAATCTTTTAATACCAAAAACCGCAGTGCATTCGCGTCCATGAGGATTTAAGGACAAATGTGTATTTTACGAAATTGAATGCACGCTCAAACTGAATTTATATTCAATATAGGATTTAGGATTCTTTTAATTTTTCAATGTTTACGCACCTCATCAGTTTCAAAGCCATCTTTAATTCTTTCTTTCCCCGAGCTTTCAGCAAATTTTCTTTCTCTTCTGTTATAATTAATTCTCCCGCGACGTCATCAATCACTTTTATCCAAAAATAACCACTCCGAAAACATAACATGAACTTACTTTCATCACGCTTTCTCCTTCTCGTAGTAATCAATCTTTCACCATCAGCTACTTCTACGAAATGATCATTCAAAAAATTCTCCATTCGCATCTGATTTTGTTAACATTCCGTAAAGCGTGGCTACATTATTTGCATCCGATATTCATATGCAGCGTGACGTACTCTTGGCCACGCGGAAAACGTAGACTATAACTCGTACCTTATAGCAACGGGATGCACAAAAGGATGGCGATGTCAAACGAGTAGAAAGCCATATTCCCGGCACGATCTTGAAATATGTCGCCTGGCCATTTCCCTTCCTGTGTCTTTAACGTTAACGTGTCACGTGCGTGTACTTACATCACGTTAGGCGACGACGACGACGACGACGACGACGCCGATTAAATTTCCCAGGCAGACGTTGCCGTGAAGATACCTTAGCACGATTCGCACAGACAAGAAGAAAAACGGCTCCCTGTTTTTCTCATCGCGTTATGTATTACGTTTCCATCTGCGCACGGGTTTTACGGTCGTGGAAGGGGTGCTCGTTACAACTTTACGACGTTGCGACGGCATATCGAAACTCGGGGGGGTGCGTGCAAAGTGCGCGCTTCGGACCGGATTTATGGGCCGACGGCGAAATCGAAAGGGCGGAGGCGCGGTGAATTATTAGAACGCGGGTGCCGCGCGGCCGCGTGTGAGTGTGCGCGGGCATGAAATTTCTGTGTGCCCGCTCGCTGCTGGTGACATAGTGAAGTGCGAGCAAGAATTCGCGAATTATGCGGTTCTAAGTGGCGCTAACGCCGACACAGTTCGTTATTCTCGCGGCTAGCCGCGAATAATCATGACAAAGACTAAAGTAGAATTGGAACCTCAAATTTAGTTTCAGATGTAGTGACATTTTCCTTCGCACCTACAATTCCCATTTACCAGATTTATCTCATCTTGTTCGCCTGCAGTTGATGAATTCATGAAATGAATGAAGAAATAATGTTTTAATTAAGCAAAATCAATCAAGCCCTCTTAAACTACCAATTATTAATGCGTAATGCGATCACCCGTATAAACACGGAGAATGTTTTAGTATTGGCAAAATATTCCACATAGCTGGCGACGATCGTCAAATACCGATAGCGCTGGCCTAATTAATCTCAATGAAAATCGCTATTCATTACGAAGGCACCCACTGCGCTTTTCCCATTCGATCCAACACCGTTCTTCCATTCGATCGCTCCTTTTTACTCCTCTATTTCCACCACCGTTTCTTTGCTTTTTACCATGCAACAATCGCGAAAATTCCAGCCGGCTATAGGGTGTCGCGCGTCACGGGTTACGCGCGCATCCAATCACGTTGCGAAGACGAGAATGCTTGTCCTGCGACAATATGATACCGAGTGCCACTTAACAGTGCGAGTAAACACTCGACGCCTTTTATTGCATTTGCGGGCGGGCAGCTACGCGAATACCGCGGAGAGACGCGGAGGGTGGAGGAACAGAGACAAGAGAGGCAAGGAGAACGGGACGAAGGGGTGAAAGGAGGAAGTCAAAAGAGAACAGAGGGAAGGCAACGAGCATAGGTCGATAACTCGTTGTCACGTTTCTATACAGGGTGTTACGTTCGGTTATGTGAAAAAGAAGAACGCGATCCGCGCAAGGATATTGGAATAAAATGGAATCCGATGTTGACCACCGGTCGATAGTTTCCTGCTCTCGTAATTACAACGGGTTGCGGGTCCTATTTTTGACTCTTCCACGAAATCCGATGCTTTTCGCGCCGCCCCGGTTCGCTGTTTGCGAATTGACCAGCGTACCGAGTGCGAAAATTAAATCGTCGTCGGATCGTGCTGGCTTTTCCGAATGGCTGCTGCTCGGTCTCTGACCGCTCGAAAGCGATCGCCTCCAGCAACGGGTTCTACGTAAAAGCCGTAATTACCGAAGGAGACGAACGATTGGACAATTCGTCCTCTGAAAAACTCGATACGGACTGGGGGTCGTCGTTCAATATTCGAAGCGGTCGAGCCAACCCCTTTTCGTCTGTGCGCCCTTTCGAATACACGCAATCTGTCTCTGACTTTAATGGTACACTGCATCCCCAAAGGCCAGGATGAGAGTCACACACCGCTAAACAATTCACCCTTCCGCATAATATCAACGTATCTTCAAGATCCTCGGACTCCATCGTTTGTTCAATTGTACTCTGTTCACACATCAAATTATGTACGTTGAACTTGTCTTTATATACAACGATAATCTACCTTATTGTGAGCATGGACAATAAGTATTCACATTAAATTTCTTTTTTCATTGTATGAGAAATTAGTAGCTTTTAACAGTATTCCACCCCAGGCTAAGTGTACAAGTAGACTTCTTAGGTACTTTATTGTCTCATGCTTCGTGGAGCTCTGACGCTCTATGTTTGAAAGCGCGTATAAAGGTTTGAGCGTAGTCTAATGACAATGCTCCATATAATTTCACTATTCGCGATGAGACACGATTCTGGAGTGACTCAAATGACACCATAATCACGATAGTACTGAACTTATTCTTCTGTACATATTCGTACAAGCATATCCTTCTTATTCTCTCATAAGTAGTTCTTGAATCGACCATTGTTCATGAGCAGAGAATGCTCGAGTCAGCCTTAATTTCTCGCATCCGTATGGCACTCAAAGATGAGAAGCAAAAGTCCATAAAACGATAGGTCTACTCGTATACCTCGTCTGTGATACCATGAATGCCACTTTAGATAAAGGGAAACGTTCATCTCCTCTCGGGCAGTCGATAACAAAACCGATTCAAGTTTTCTTTCCCTCTTCTTTTCGCTCGAACAGTTACTTCGTCGACGTTACGAGAAAAATCACTCGACGCTTTATGCAATTTCAGCCGGGCCGCTCGCGACAAATGGAAGCTCTGTATCATTAAATTTACACCCGAGTGAAAGAGCGGTCGGCGCGGCGCTTTTCCGTCGGTCGACGTTAAGTGGCGAGCATTGACGGTTTTAATTCTGACGGCCGGGCAAAGGGAGCGCGAATAAAAACTGCTCGTCGATAATTACGAAGGTCCGCTAGGCTCGCTTTACGTACTTTCACGGCGCAGCGGCGCCGGGGCAATCGAAAGACAAAACTGCTTTGAAACACGGCAGTCGGCGCAAAAGATCTCTCGAGTATCTCGAGGCGAGGCGAGTCTAGGCTGCGGATCGCAGTTTTTTTTCCCTCAAGTGCGCACTCTCTCCCGCGTACGTGAGTCGTTTTGCGTGTCGAGACATAGAGGTCGAGGATCTCGACTAAACCCGTTGGAGAAGAAGTCGAGGGAAAAGAACGAAGAAAAGGCGAGACCGAAAGGAAGAAGGTGAAACGCGAAGGAGTGGTAGGAAGAGGAAGAAAAGGAGGCCGACACCTCTTTCTCTCCTTTCTCTCTTTCTGTACAGCCACTTCAGTCGTACTACTTTTAGGCTGCAAGCACATTCGCGCCAAGACTTCAAAAACTTTTAAGAAGCGCTTACACAACCGGATGTACCGACTAGTAGATGTATAAATCTACCTGGCTCACGCGTCACGGCGCGACGCAACGACCTTCGCTCGTACTCTTCGTTCACAGATTTTCACGACTCATTCGTAAATTTCTTTTTTATTGTTCGCACAAGATATCGTGGATATCTACAGTTACCAGAGAACAAAAGATAAAACGTAAAAGTGTTCGTATCAGAAATACGAATGAAATTTCGAATTAAAAAAAAAAGATCAATAATAATAACACAATTTTAAAAAAGGAACACGTTAACAGTAAGATTTACTTAAGATCCTGTTATTACAATCTTGATTTATAAATCAAATAAGAAATCACGTTCCGCATTGCGAAACTTTGAGCGGCTTTTTATGATAGACGACATGTCAGAACGGGATATCAAGAAGCTATGATCGAATTTTGTTTTACAACTGATTGCGAGTTGTATTAGGATGCGATGGGAATGAAAGTAGAGGAACGCGTCTATTGTCGAAGATGTTTTAATTTGAAATCCTTTAATTAGAGTGCCGGCTTCCTCGGATTCTTCGATGTGCTTACTCTTTAATTGCTTTTCTTCGATCGTTCCTGGCGCGGTTCGCACGCTTCCCGGCGATACTGAAAGGCGTTCCAATAAAATCTCTCTTAATTGAGATTCGCGACCCGTTCCTACGACCAATAGATCGGCGAGAAACTTTTTTAACAGTACTCAGGGTTCCGACTTTAATTATTTGTTTGGGTTTCCTTCAGCTACAGGTAGGATGTATAGCAGGTATTAATTTGATCACTTTAAAACGGAATAATTGAGTCCGTCAAACGTTCCAGAAATTAAAAAAGAAAAGAGAAAAAGAGGCAGTAGAAATCTGCAATACGGACGAGATATTCTTTGGTAGACAATAGAAAAACATTTTATCTTCTATCTACGTTGCGAACAATGAAAATTTGTTTCCCTGTTAATTGAATTTCCTATCCTCACAAAACGCTGGCGTAACCGATCAACTGATCGAATCGTAGCTCAAACGGTGTATCGTGTAATTACATTTGCCTGCACGATGACACTCAACCATCCGACCTCACGGATCACCATGCGCATTGCATTTAAATAGAATTTTTGATATGGAGCTGCACAACGTGGCACGTCGCTGCTCCCTCGTAACGAGAATTAAAGCGGCGTCACGTGAGAGCGACAATGCGATGCGGCGCAGCGTGCCGGGACAGGAACAACTAATAAAAATCAGCCATAAATTGAAAACTCTTACGGATGCATGCGTTAATTAACATATGTACGCTAAACTGATTGGATTTTAGCTCAACTCATCGTTCGTCGTATGCCATTAACCCCTTGACATACAAATTAAATGGAACTTTACATACAAATTAAATGGAATAAATGACGAGTCAAACTCGTCATTGTATGTCAAGGGGTTAACCCCTTGAACGGAAATTACGAGTCCAGCTCGTCATAAACTTTCCTCTTTTTCAAGTGCTGACTAAAAATAAATTGTCGTTCAACGGGTTAATATAAGACCGATGCGTGCTTGCCTGTGTTTATAGGAGATCAAACTTCAATGAGTTAGGCATATTGAGAGCGTGAAAGTGGTAAACAAGTAATGAGACAGCGTGATTTATGTTGGTCGAGTTAATTGAAAAAGTAGGAACGGGGACGATGGAAAAAGGGGGAAAAATTAGAAAGCTGCCAACAATTCGATTTAAATGGTACAATGCTGGTGAATTAAGCGACGCGCTTCGAGCGTACGCAATACTGGCGTCGTCGAACTATAAGGCTTCTATAATTAAACAGCTCAACGGACACGAATTTCGTGTGAAAAGAGAACCGACGGTTGCTATTCGTAGAATGCTATAAAGTTTCACTGCTGCCGAAACTTTCGATTCGACATTCCTTCCTTTGTCCGTCCCCACCTCCGTAAGCTTTCGCATTTTTGGAATGCGCGCAGACGGACTAATTCAAAATTGTTCGACCGTAACGGGATGTGTGCTGTAAACGGGCCTCGACAACTCTGAGCACGTAATCGCAATTAATTATATTCGCTCACTTTAACTGATCCCTTTTATGATGTTCCTAGGACTCGGTACTTTTTTCCTTTACGTATTGACGGGGAATAGTCTCAAGCCATTTAAAATTATTCTTATAAATACAACTGCTGTTGTATGATACTAACGAAACGAAATACTATATCGATTTTAAATCTCTTTAACAAACATACGTTTCATAAAACATTTTGACAGCTAATTACAAAATGAAATAACAATCAACCGATGGAGCTTTACAAGTAAATGGTCTGAAATATTAACGTTTACAAATGTAGAAACGTAACACGATGCGAACACGTGCTTCTGTCTTCCTGCTTGTATTTCATTTCAATAGCTCATACACGCGCGACAGTATGAGGTCCGCGCGGGATGAAATGATACGTAAAATGGTGCTTACACAGACTGAATCCGGAATCCTTCACGTGGATGACCACCATCGGCATCAGTACCATCACGATGAGGTTTACGACGTGGAACACCATTCCTGGCTCGTGAGCTATGATATCCTGCGGCACAAAATAGAGAGGTACAAGTTACGACCGGAAGTCGCTTCGAGAGGGAGAGAAACATAGAGAGAAGGAGCATAAAGCGCGGCACATGAAACGGTTAAGGGGAAGGACGGGGAGTATACAGGCAGGACGGGAAGCGTGACAGTCTCGTTCTCGTAGAAGGTGGACGTGAGGCAGCGGTCAGAATACGCCGAGTTTCTCGAAATACGAAGGCCGAAACGCAGTCCGTTGGACTACCACAAGTCGTTTATTATCCACGCGGAGGCTTCGTATCCGGTCTTGTCTCTGTTGCGAAATCCACTGCGAAACTTGTTCAAGGGCTGGTTTAAGTATTGGGAGCATGACTCAACGAATACGAGTGCGCATATACTCGTGTCTCACGCTTTGGTTGATACGTTACTTATGTAACATTATGTACCGATTGATACGCTTCTCTTTTGTATGAATCTTTCATTCAATTTCTCTTCACCTCGTTATAAACAATGGGAAGTGCATCATATAAATATACATATATGTTTACCCGCGTGACGGATGCGATGAAAAACATTATGCAAAGCGCAGTGGAACTACTGGTTCGACGAGATACGAGCCATCAAGTGCATGCACGGTGATAAAAATGAAATGGCTCTCAGGACGGGGTTAATTATTTGAACGCATCGCTCAGCTAATTTTATCATGGTATCGAGCTTACAC
This sequence comes from Ceratina calcarata, assembly GCF_001652005.2. Classification (NCBI taxonomy): domain Eukaryota; kingdom Metazoa; phylum Arthropoda; class Insecta; order Hymenoptera; family Apidae; genus Ceratina; species Ceratina calcarata. The sequence goes on from NW_017177448.1 coordinate 378,799, forward strand.
GATTCTCTGTGATAAAAATACGAGACGCCGCACCTTGCCGGCGGTTAAAACAAACGGCGTACTCGCGATGAAACATTTTCGTCTGATATAAAATATTCCACGGCACGCTTCCGAGTTGTATATCCCGGTGCCGACCTTAACGTTCGCCCCGTTTGCTCCCTGTTAGACCGTTTAGAAAGAAGATAAAAAGAAATATGGACAGCTGTTTATTGCACATTCCGTATTTACGTGCCGCGAAACTTTTAAGGTTCAGAGAGGGATACGAACTTTTTGCGAATGGGAAACGGACCAATTTTATTTCTTTCCGATACATGAGCCTGACAAATCTGCTCAAGTCCGACGAAACTATGGAATCTAATTTGGAGGACTGACTTGGGTCGACCGAAACGGATTGAAAAGTTATTTGTCCTCGGTCTACGACGACAATCAGCTACATTGGAGCAAATATTTACGAAGCGCTCAGTCTAATTACGCAAACAAAAGAATACCATGAATTTCATTGAATTGCACGAGTGAAACATCCACGCGCGTACACAACTGGCCGCGGATGAAACGCACGCGATGCCGTTCATCTTCGCGGGAAAAAGCAAAAAGTGCGGAAACTAGGGAAACCGGAACACGCGGGCCAAAAATAATAATAATTCTTTCGGCACAACCACGGCCCGAATCGTGGTTTGATGTCGTCAAACGAATACGGGACAGAAGGATATTAACAGGAAATGGAATTCACGGATAATGGAATTAGCCGGGCATGTTAATCGGGACAAATGGATCTGTCGGGATAATCAGGCGAAGTAAAAGCCGGGCTAATACTCGTTCTATAAAACCGTGACATTACTTACGACGCGTCCGTCACTCCCGACATTAATAAAACGCGGCCATTTGCATTTTAATTAGTAGATACCAAGCTTCGATCGTCCACGCTTTTTTTTAACCTATTCTCTCTTTTTTCCGTTCTTTTTTCTGCTCCATCGTCCTGTCTTTTGGTACATATTTTACGTCCCAGTCTGGTAGAGGGATGGACGCGACAACGATGTGAAGCGACGTCTAGGAAATTGATAGGGAGGAGGGGGGGAGGGAGGGTCGAACCAGATTGAAAATTGCACCGCGGGCCTGGCGTTAGTTTTAAGGATTAATTTGTGATGTATTATTCATACACGGAGTGATTATTCGTATCGTCAAATTATTCATACTACGTTGTTACCGTACGATCGTCATTAGTCGAATTATTACTCGATTAGCGGCCGACGATTAATCAGCCTATGGTAATTATCAAGTTCAGCAGGCCGGCGGCTGCTACCGGTGCTGTTTGTTGCAGCCAGCAAATTAGCTTCCAGAAGAATGTAATTTCGACCGCTGATTCAGCGCGACATACTAATTACACGTTAAAATATGTCGCTTGCGAGACAGAGAGAGAGAGAAAGACAAAGACAGGCGGTGCATATGTTCGACAAAATTTAATTAAACTATACGCACGTTTCGTATTAAATGTATTTAACTACCTTTGTACGAGGATAAATAAGGCAGGAACGAAAGAGAAACGTATTGCCGTATCGTGTCTGCCATCGCGATTGTTTCGATATTGATATAATAAACAAAGTTAGTTCGATCATGTATTACGAATAGACTGACGGTTTTATGGATTGGTAAAAAAAACTGAATATGTAGAAATTATAAGACACGTATAGTGGGTATAAAAATACAGAATAAACACGTTTTTCAAACTGTCGATAAATTGATTTGCACGAACGAAATTGCTTTGAAAGAAACAAGATTTCAGAAATGGGGCTGAAATGGAAAACTTGGCAAACGTTGCAATTGATTTTTTAATCTTTTATTATCCAGCAAATTGATAACATTCTCTTATTTTTTTTCTCTAATGTGGCAACGCAACAGTGAATCCACCGACCATTTCTTTTTTTTCGAATTCAGGTAGTGTGTAACCAAACGAATACAGATTTCTGTTGCACGTTGATGGACGTACACGTTGCGCTGCCGTGCTGGTCCCCGCGGTATGGAGTATGGAGTCAACCCGAGCAATGTTTACGCTGACGATACCACACGGCAGTCGCGTATTTGCGTCACCGCCATGGGGAATATACGATACAACGTATACATGTAGACGTTAGCCAAAGCATCGCTAATTCGCATCGACATACATAGAGAGCTGAGCTGAGCTTTGCAACGTGATCGTTACGCTACGCTGATCATCTACCATGATACGCGTTTTACTAGCTATTTAGTTTGACCACCTTCATGATGCTAGTCGATAGCTTTAGATTCTGCATTAAACTTGCTATTACTGTTCCGGCTAAGAGTAGCTGCCTCATGCCGTTGCGGATCGTCATCTCCTCGTTCAGTCAGTCTTTTGATCATCGAAATCAGTAATCCTGACAACTTCAGTTAGAATTTATAATTGACTGTGTGAGCTTAGTGAGCTAACAAATACCCAGCGGCCGATTTATAAATTAAATAAAGTGGAACAGATGTTTCACCGACGTCGGTGTAATTTCGAGCCAGCTTTTCGACTCTTCTCGTAAAACTCGACAACTTAATATCCGGCAGCTGCATATCGTTTCGTTTCACAAACTGTCCACGTGCAATTTATGCTGATCCAGCATGCAAAGAGCTTGATCTTCCATATTTATTATTATTATTATATATTACATTAAAATTGAAGTTGCTGTTTAGAAAGAATTGTGGATTTCTGATTTTTTAACTCTGTTCCCTTCGAACCAATGGACTATCCGTCCACTTTCATTATTAACAAAAAGATTGAAATGAAAACAGCGTTCTCGATTGAAGTTCTAATTACTGAGAAATCATCCCCAAGGTAAAAACGAAATTTCCGTTGAGTCTCGTGGTGAACTCATTACGTGACACATACAGGAAGCCCGTATATTCCTTAGAAACGGCATGGCGAGCCGTAAACTCATAAAGTTTCAAAATTACTGACCAGGAAATTGCCTTTGTGCCACCGAGAGACTGTAAACGAAAAAATTTAATTTCTAAAACGTAAATAGCCACGTTCGTTCGGCTTTATGGGTTCTCCTCCGAGTGCAATGGTTTCTAAGAGCATTCGTTTCTGCAAGATATAACAACACAGAAATTAGGAATTGAATTTCCTGCCGAGGGATCCCTAGCAGAATAGTAATTAATTATCCACGATTCTGTATCGGATCGTGCATTTTGTATTTATCCTATTTCATAAGGGATTAAGTCGAACAACAGAATTGTTAATGGTTTTGCGTTAAATGTTCAAAAGATGAAGATCGATCACATAATAATACACGATCCGGCAAACATAATTCCCAATCTAGAACAGCAGATGATTTCAAAACTGGATAAATAATTATTTATTTTAGTTGTAAGTAGGTAAGTAGTAGTATCGTAGGTATAATCTTTAAAAATGAAATGTTTCACATGATACAATAAATTTGAAACTAATATTTTATTTGAATCTTATTTATTTCTATTTATTTTTTAGATCAAATATTATTGTTCAAGATAACGAACTGCATTTAATACATTTACCAGTAACGATGTTATAGAGTTTCACGTAAACAAATAAATGGAAAAGATCGCATCCTTTTGTAGGATAATCCAATATTTAAAGTAAAATTGGAGTACTTGATTTTATGTTTTAGAGTATTAAAATAAGGTATTTTATTTTGTGGCTTATTGTTAGTTCATTAAACTGCAAATATTTTACGTTATATCCAATGTAAAATACTGTTTCATTTAAACCGTGAAAAATCTATGATATTGAACAATATTTGAAATGCATGTTTCGTCAAATATTACCCAACGTTGGGCGGAGTTTGATACGAGAAAAATGCAATGCTACACGGCTCGTCCCTCGCGCGAGTCCGCCACTTTTAACCGGTGGTCGTATAAAGTTTCCGCGAGCGGCGCCATATGCTCGAGATATTATTATTAGTTTAGTTTAGCAACGTGCTTCGTCTTGTCACAAGAGGAGAAAAAGAGTAATCGCGAAACGAGCGAAAAATATTTTTCCAACTTTCATGCCAGGTTTCCTCCCCGCACACGCCTCTCCTGCCCGGTCCCGTCACCCTCTTTTCGACACCGTACTCGCCCGATTCGCATTTTGCACGTCGCCGTGGACGCGTGCACGAAAAAATGTACAAATTTCATCGCGCAGCGCGTCCAGAAACTTTTTTAATAACCTTGCGCATCCTCTGTCATCCGTATTCGTGCAGAGAGAATACGTTATCTCCGTGATTCATTCCGAAATGGTAGCGTCTGGGTTACAGGCGACATTATAAGAGGATCATAAATACGTGTTGTACTCACTACGGACAGCCCCTTCTCGATCAGCAGGCAGAGGCCCACAGGCACCGTGGCATCTGTAACAAAAAGAAAACATGTTGTTGAGAACAATGTAACCCTGTAATTCACGAAATCGAGCGGACGTACAAACTATCGGTACGAAATCCACTCGTCCAGTCCCGGTTTGCTTTTTGTCTGCTTTTCCGAAATGACAAGCTTCCGAGGAGGTCCGTACTCACCCAGGCCCCTGTACACTGCAATTTGGTGCAGACAGCAAGTGACGAGGGTCTGTCATACGATGTGACGTTCCCGAGGCAATCGAAAGGGAAGCGAAAAGGGAGCGTAACAGGGAGAAGGACGGGGGGAAAAAGGGCGGCGCGTGTGGTGAAGGCTGTACAGCGAGGATAAACGTTACCGGTGATCGAGGGCTTCGCTTGAATGGTTGGAAGGGATAACACACGGGACGCACTGACATAGACCCATCTTCGTGTGTAGAGGTGCACGCGCACAGTGGCACGAAAAAAGAGGGAAAAACCGATATCGAACTACAAGCAGCGTCGAAAGCAACTCATCGATAAATCAGCCAAAATAGCACTCGCTACAAAACGGAAACTCGATTGAACGTCGTGTACCTACGAGTTAACGAAAAGGACCTAGACTCTGTGGAAAACGTTAACAGTTTCCAACGGACCTTTTGTGGTCGTACGTTAAAGAAGAAAAATTTCGTTTGTGCATACGAATAAATCGACTGTAGTGTTTCCTATATACGAAATATCGTTCTCAGGTTGTAAAAGAATTATAAATTTACTAATAAAAAATGATTGATATAATTCTAAATTTTAAATATGTCGAGAAATGTAAATATGGTTAAAATTTGAATATATACACATAGGATATAAAATTCAAACATAGTTAAAACGGAACGCGATAAAAGTATACTGAGGTATACTTAATTTATGTATATTATGCTGTCACCTATGTCTGACCTTTTACGAACCGTGACTACTGATCTTCGGCGTAGTCGTCTTCCGCGAGTGTCGCCTAGTTTCATTCGCCGCTTCAAGAATAAAATACCAGCTCTACACAATTCACAAATTGCTAACCGCTATTTTCTTTCATTCTGCTTACTTGTACATTTTTCCCTCGACCCTCTCCTTTGCATCCAATCTTGCTTTTATTGCACCATAATCTCCTTGCAGTAAGATAAAGAGAAACGATGCAAACAGCGGAATAAATAGAATGCTGGCTCATATTACCCAAAATATCAGAATCACCATTTTTTATGCATCTCTTACGATCAGATAACGGAGAAATTGGTAGCTCGGAGGAAAATAAAATAATAAGAATATAATTCGGTAATAAGGTTCCACAAATATTTCATAATCGGAATATTCATAAAACGAAAATTTTATTTCCTCCAACATTATTTGAACTGTTTCCGGGGACCATCGAGCCAAAACAGTCCGCTAGATTATACAAGATTTGACGCAGACGAGGGTGATAGCGCAGGTGGGTGTGTATGTATGTATCTACGATTTCATTTCGGCCGGTTCGTCCTCATATTCTCTTCCGAGTATCATCCGTCCCCGCGGATAAAATATGGCGAAACTTAAATAAGTTTAAGAGATGCAACCGTACGATAGGCACACTCGCGAAATTGAGAGCCGCGAAATTCTCGTGGAAACGGGTCACAGAACCTCGAGCACACGGACATTCGAAAATGAAAATGGTCCTTCCGCCGCTGGAAATACCAATGCGGAATTAAACTGCGACGTTCTAATTATGATAAAAGAGTATTGCGATTTGCTATCTTTCTCGTTAGCGTAAAATGATTGCCCCTTTTACTAACTACATTAATGCGATAAATATATATTACGTAAAATCGAATAGCTCCAGCAGTATAAATATCGAATTGGCTTTTATCAGAAGAGTTAAAGTTAAAAATATAAACTGAATTAATAGCATTAAAAGTATTTTAATCTGAAGTATAAAATACTGGCTTCTGGCGCAATTTTATAAGCAAGTAGAGGGCAACGTGATGTGATCTCCAATCGAATTTATCCGATGACTAACAGGAAGTGTCAAAGAACTGACATTCGAAAATTGAAGGAAGATTGGAAGAGGGACACGTGATATATCCAGTTAAGCTTTTCCCAACTTTCAATTAACGGTCTACACATCGATCGCCAATTTCTCCCGTATTTTATTTCGCGCTTAACAGATCGTATTGTTACATATACAACTTCGTTAAATGCTTTAAACAAAATATTTTTACGTGTGATTAACAAGTCAATCGCTATTATTTCAAATATACTGCGTATTCAATCTCCAATAATCCATTATCGTAACCAGTTGATTAAAAATCAAACGAGCTGGAGAGCCGATCAACCGCAAAATGCGTAATTCTTTTCCCGTCAATATTTAATTCGACCAAATAGCAACAATTTAAACGTCGCATCAACGGTTTCGCAGACTAGGTTCCGTCGGCTTTATATCGTGACATGGAATGCTTCGTTAAATAGACGTTACCAACGTTTTGGGGGCTGAAAAGAAATTCAAGTCTCGCTCGGTTGAAGCTCGCAAAAAAAACGACGAATAAAACGAAAAAGAGAAGGCCGCGATTGTTTCGCCACGGCCGACACGTGTTCCCTTCGACTAATTACGAGCTCTTTGAATTCGAACACGTTTTACGAGCTCCCAGCATTTTTCTGGCCCGCACCGGGCGATAGGACGCACGTACGCACACATGCGCGTACGCTCTTTCACGTGTACATATATATGCCGAATTACGCGCACACGTGTGACCAGTCGGACAGAGGAAGACAAATAGACTTGATCGACGAATCGAATGCGTCGCATTAAGCTAAAGAGACGTGAAAGGGCCCATTAATTATAGGCGTGTCAATTAATACAATAAATAGCATTCACGTGTTTCGGTATATTTCATCCGGTGACTGAAAATCATCATCGCCGATGGAACGCGCGTAAGAGGAGAAACTAAATTTCGTCTCAAACGCTATTTATTAAATTTCACCAAGATTGCTACGCATCGATATCGATCGAAAAGCTCGACCATTGTCTCGCACGGAAATCGTAAAGCGTTCGTTCCATTTGTGTATAGCATACAGCCATTTTTAATAACGATTAAGAAGTACTTATAATAGAAGTAAATTAATAATGGGATCTCATGTAGAATTCGATAGCGATTAATTATTCGAAAGTTATCTTATCGACAGGTGACTTGCCAATCGCAGATCTGGCTTAACTTTTCATGATTCCAAAAAATTATGATCTGAGCGGATGGTTCTGACGTATTTCTATTTCAATCCCTTTGTTGCTTAATGAGATCAAGCAATTTCCCATATTTGAAAAATACGATCGAATCCCTTGTTCCTTCAGCTACTGGAACCCCTCGTCCTTCCTTTCTTTTTCTTACTTTCGATTCTACTCGATGCCAAGAAAAGACAGACTCTAAGAAGAAGAAAGATAGAACAAATGACGTCGAGGACGGCTTGCTAATAGATATTAATGGAACCCTTCGCGCCATGGAAATACGACCGTTTTTCCACGCGAACGAACAGCCGAGCATCCTCGTTGCCTCGTAGCGAGTGTGAATGAAAGAAGGATCCGGAAATGGAGATAGCACAAAGGCGGGTACGAATAAAGGTAGCTAGATACAGAAAGGGAACACGATTACGTTATATTGTTGTACGAGAAAATAAATTGCATAAAAATTTTTCCTTTGATGAAAATTACAGAGAACGAATTGCTGATTGCAAATGGACTTGCAACGAAACGTGAACCAGTGTTCCATGCGTACAGACATTTTATTTGTGCTTTACATTTGTACAAGATTTTGATTACATTTCATTGGGTTTTTATGTAATTAAATCAATGGACGCACACGCTCTCTTGTTTTCTTTGATCTCGGTAAAATTATTGCGACATGTTTTTCTCTATCCAAAAAAAAAATATCAAATTGGAAACATACTGATGATAAGCCAGAACTGTATCGAATAAATGTTCCGAGGTTAACAGAGAAGTAAATACGTATCCACTCAATACGCGTTTACAGTCATACAATTTAACCAGGACGTATTCCTAACTCTTGTTTCTACCTCATAATGATCATGATAAAATCTTATGCCTTGTTAAAAACTTGTTCGCGAGACACGTATTACACTTGAATGAATAAAATATACTCGCATTTTACTTAAGATCGGTTAAATAAAATTCCGATGGAAATTGGACCGGTATATTGATACTAATTGTCCTGGAACCGCACGCATATCCCAAATATCGCGCATTAATTTATAATAAATGATCATCAGAGAACTCCGCATTTCTTCGGTTAGAAAGATTCTTTCACGAATTTCCTAATGATCCACAGTAGTTTGCTCTCTAACGAGCTGGTCGTCGTATTAAAGAGATCAAATTTTTCAGCGAATTCATCGCGAAGAGAGACCAAGAACGAGTGAAATGTTTTCTTTTTTTGCAGTCGCCCGCTGGAAAGACAGAGACGAGATGAGCAGTGGTATCTGGAACCTCGAGGGTAATCGACCTCCGCTCTTGAGCACCTCTTGGATCTCAGCCGCTAATTAAGACTTTTACTTTTTCCTTGGTAAGTCTCTTCTATCTTCTCGAGTGTCCGGATGACGGGGGGACAGAGGAGGAAGGGATGGGCGGGGTGGCAGGACGACGCGGCGTTTGCTGGTTACGAGCGTGGGTTCCGTGAAAAACTGTCGCGTCGCGTCGACGGCGATGGCGCGAGAGCACAGCTGTCGGTAACGCAACTAAGGGGAGCCGAGGGCGGGATAAGATCAAATCCGAGCAGGCAAATTTTAATTATATCCTGACATCGAGTTGGCAACATTCCGTCGTTTTTAATAAAACTTTTGTGGAAAAAAAGGGGCCGTGGGATGACGGCGAATGCCGGATACGTGAGTAACCTCGTTCACCAGTGTTCAGGAAATTCGTAATTTATAACTTAATGGACAATATCTCAGGTATAATTACACCAACGGAATAAACGTCACAAGGAAGAAGTTAAATGTAAATACCGTGCAGTGCTTCTACGGATATTTTATGGTATGTAATTACATTTGATCAAATTTAATTAGAAATATTGTTATCTACTGAATTTTAACTGTTCCATCAAAATTCCCGAAATATCATTAATAATATCAAGCGCATTTAATCACCGCGTCCGGGGGAATGAATCATGTCCAGGCGCATCGGGGACTCTATCAATTCGAGCGCAATTTATCATTCCGTGGTTCGTGATAAATTACAAAAGGGTTGCAGATTTTGAAACGCGCGAAATTACGTTGCCTCCCCGTGCGACGTTCCATCGTGTCGAATAATGGTAACTAGGGATTTGAGCGGTATGTATTATAGATACGTATACATACATAAAGTGTGCATGTATACATAACTATCGCACTCTTCACGTGACTCGTCGTCAGAGCCTACGATTTCGATATCGGGGTTGAGATTCTAAATTGCGCATATAAATCTCTGTATGCCGCACGGCTCGCGAAAGCGGAGGCCGGAAAAGCGGAGGGTTAAAGTCGCATGAGCCTGCGAAAGCTTTCGTTCGAATGGCGCGAGAGCTCAGTTCTGAATCAAGGATATATGAAGAAGAATAGAGTGGAAAAAGAGCCGCGACTAAAGAGAACGAAATTCACAACCGAAAGTAGCGGGGTGGAGGAGAGGTTGCACCCTCGAGATATAAATACTCGCTTGAACTCGAGAGATGAGGAGTGAAAGCAATGATTTTCAGTCGGTAGCTTCATTCTTCCCCTCATCTTCCCTCATTCATCCCTCCCGGCCTACCTGCCGTCTCCTTTCTTCGTCTCCTTTCTTCGTACGACATTTTTCTCACTTTTTTCAATTTTTTTTCTATTGCGAGCAACGGCGTCACCATCAACCAGAAGAGCTTCACGAGCACCCTAAACCGCGGGACGTCGAGTGCTAATTACGAATAATTATGAGTACTAATTAAGGCCTCCCTTTGCACAGCAGCACACGAATTACGAGCAAAGGCGTACGTATAATACACCCGCGCTTTAACGGCGCTATTAAACGCATGCTAACACCACAGAAATGATCGGCTTTGAAGACACGCAATGTACCCGCAGGCACGAAGCTTTCGATGAGATCACCGGTGCGCCGTGGATTATTCTTGCTTACGCAGTTACGCAGTGGAAACTTATTGATGTGATTTGATCATTTTTTTACACGCTGATACACCTAGCCGCTTTTATATCAACCTGTAAATCGATACGTAAAAGAGTTCTGATGCATAATCCAACGGGACCAGGAAAAAGTTAAAAGAAAATTTCCAATACCGATAAGCGATTTTTTCAAACATCTCTGATTCGTAAAGGATATTAAAGTTCAAAAGGACCCTTGCTTTCTGCGTATAGCTCTTTGTACACATTGATATTTCCTCTTTCCAAGTCACGCAGTCGTTTTTTTACGCAAAGAGGACATTTAACGATTAACTAATTGTGCGTGAAAAATACTGTCAAAGACTATAATTACTCTAAAGTATTTTGAAATATTTTCGATCAAGAATTAAATGCGCTATTCGTTGACAGGAACATGAAATCATTAACGAGGTATGTTTCGTGACGATTTTGCGATAATATATCAAATAACACAAATCTTTGATAATTCCATATTTAAAGGGCTTCACTGTGGCAAATAAATTCTGTACGCGGCTAATTTAGATTCGTTCAGAACGATCAAGCTTTATAATGCAAAGTCGACAAGCGTTTGTGATAAGCTGAGTATTTAGTTGGCTACGCTCGAGCACGATAGACATTAAACCAGATGCGCAGGTGGCGGATGCGTGAAAGGCTTTTCGCAAGCGCAATCTCGCATTTAATTCGATTATTATAGCTTGGGACCGGCCGTGTATAGGCAGTGGATTAAGTAATTCATACGTGGATTCGCGTCGCGTCTCTCCCGTTTCTACACCCCGTGCCTCTAACATGACCTAACTATGGTTACCATGAATTTCCGCAATGCTACGTGGAAAATCTGTTTCCATGATTTTCTCTGTCGGGGTTCTGCGTACCTGCGTACACGCAACGGAGTCGAATTACAGATGTTCGTGCTATTTTTTGCGAGAGAATAAAATCAGTTGCGAAGAGCGGAAAGTTAGGTTCGCCAATATTGACATTGCGGCTCTTTGTTACATCCGTTCTATAGGGTGAATTGCGTTGTGCTCCCTTTTATTCGAATTACTTCGGGCACGGCCGAAAAATTTTCATATCCACGTCAATTATTAGCGGTGGAAAAAGTTCAGCATCGCGCTGGATCCAAGTATAACCAGTGATACCTTCCAGCTATTTCTCTCCTTTATTTCTACTTTCTCTTCAACCGCACAGTCCTTTCTGCGCAACTACGTCCACAGGAGAAAACTTGCTCGATCCGTAATTCAATTTGAAAGCGATTCCTCCGGTCGAGTCGGTACATCGCGTAAAATGGAGCCGAACTTTGCTCGCCCCCGTTCCCGATTGTTTCATAGGTAGAACAACGATGATCGTTAAAACAGGACTATGGAAAAAAGAGTCGAATTTTTTTCTTTTCAATAGCCGCTTTGCAACTACAACTTTCAAGCAGTTAATGACGCCCTCACGATTTTCAAGCAGAATTTTTACCCCCGGCCGAAAATAAATTTCAATGGCTCGTATTCCAGAACGCGAGAGCATCGACGGCATTAATTCCCTAACGGTAAAAAATCTGTTCCAAGTGGCTGATATCGGTGATAATTACTTGAATTTTTCGCTGCACTCGATAACGCCCGGCTGGACCAGGTCACTCGCACACAGTCAAACACCGTGCCAATCTCAGTATTAAACGAATTATTGATTTCAATATAAGTCTGCTTCCTTTTCAACAGTCACTACCAACCTAATTTAAATCCGAGTTACAAGTTTATTTAATTTCTGTTTAACCAGCAAGAATTTCCATTCTTTAATAATGTTATATCTATTAGCACGAGCAGGGATCAATATTGTGAAAAGGCAGCATTTACGATTTCAGTTGAAGTTTACTTAAGACAAATTGACCTGAAACTTTTATGAAATGTGGTTTTTCTTTCCCGAAGTCAAGCCTGCAATTTCGATCCTACAGATTTTTAAATTAAAAGAAATTAACTCTATCTTTACCAGATTCTTCCAAGATTCAATGTAAATAGCCTTTCACTAAAGTTAATAAAGCTTTGTATATGCGAGATTACAATAAAAAATTTTCTTACAAATGTGTCGATAAATGCATATCTCACTGGTTAAAATCCTCTAAAATCAAAAATAAAAGGAAAATAGTATTTTTAGTTATATATATTTGTTTATTTAAATTCTTTACTAAATAAATGAATAAACAGCAACCATCTATTACTACGTTTGATGTGAAGTACAGGTTATACTCAGACAAGATCATAGTGAACTCGTAAACCGTCTGCTTGTTGCACCCTTTCGTATTCGCTTCTAACTCGTTACGTCACTCGAAGACGAGGGCGCGCATTGAGTTACAGTTAACTTTAAGTTTCAGAGAGAACTTGCCCCGAAACTTCTGCAAAACCACCAAACGGACGCTTGCTATAGGTGCCCAAGGGGAAAGCATCTCCCATGAGGGAAATGCGAGAGGTGGAAGACCACGAAAGTGCATCTATTTCGTTCTGTTCTCTCTTTTTTCACGCGCTTCGAACGGGTTAAAATTCAGCCAAATTCACTAAAATATGTGAAACAAGTGATACAATTATTGCGTTCAAGTTTTTCGTTAAATTTAAATTATAATGAATGCTCTGTCATATGTAAAGAATTTATAAAAGGTAAAAATTAAAAACTAAAAGTTATTATAATCAGATTTATATAAAGAAAATCCCACATTATAATGAAAGTATAAAAATGTGCGATGAAAAATAGAATACGAAATCTGATCAAGAGAAATTTAATTGAAAAATATCGACACAATTTCAACTTTTTAACTATATTGATCTTGCGTATTGAATTAGTTATTAAAATATTGCCTACATAGGTGCCACGGGATGTATACAATGCACAATTGTTCGACGGCTGGTGCTGTGCGAAGAAAAGCGAATTTCGCGCGAACCGATGAAACTTTAACAATGATGTCATAACGCATCCCTTAACTCGATGACCCTCTCGACATCAATTCAAGCGCGCGAGTGCCGACGCGGAATTGCATTCGCGTCGCTGCTGTAAAGTATGCAATTAACGCTTCGCATGCGCACATGTAAAATGCATCTCTCGTGGCTTATCAGAGAGGGCATTCCCTCGCCTCAATGAAAAACACTTAAAACAAATGGATACGAAATATGACCGTAACTAAAAGTCGCGTGTGATAAACAATGAAAATTCATTCAGTTCCCGGCGAATCTTCTCGTTTCTTTCGGACCTTTGGAAAAACTTAATTAAAAACGTGAAAAAAACCGGACGTTCGCGGAGAAAGAAATGTGCCGGACGGCTAATCAACGCAGGAACTTGGAATAAATCACGGAGGTCAGCAGTTTAAACGGTATAATTCGCGCTTCATGACGTCCACGGAATAATTAATCCCCTAATCGCGAAAGAGCGAGCCGCGAACTCGGGCTAGATCCTGCCGGAGCGCCGTTTAAAAAGCAATCTCGGCGACCAGGCCAGTGAGTACCGGGAGCCGTGAAAATTATTATGCGAGCTCCACGGCCACCGGATACCAGAGGCAACACGGAGTCATAGGGGTGTACTCGCTCCAACGAACGGCTCTGGCCGTAAAAAGAAGGAAGAAAGGTGGAAGGGGAGAGAAGTTAAGGCTTCTCGGTAAGGAAAGAAGGGCTGCCGCGACGAAGATTCTAAAATATGAGAGCTATTAACCGTAGTTCCCTATGAGCATTACCTTCTCTCATGTGTTAATAATGCAACCTACCACCTCGTAGGCACCCTCTTTCTCCTCCGTCCGCGTTGCTACTTTGCAGCCCCTCTAAACGCGTACCTGTGACTCTGTACGTGTAATCTGCAGGCGTGCACGTGTACGTGCATTCTACCTACGCCACGCGGCGTGTATAGCTATTCGAAACGAGAGTTTCAACGCACATTCACTGGCGTTTCCGAAGCATCAACGCCCGTAGATTCGGGCGACAAAGGTTCTTTGTAAGGGGGACACAGGGAAAGTTTCCCGGGGAGAAATTAATTTCGCTACCTAATCGCAAGGATAATTAGCCTTGAGAGTTGAGGAGTATTGGCAAATTGTGACGCAACATACAAAGACGGCTCTACGAGGGAGCTCGATCGCCCGGCTACTTGTTACGTCAACTCGCTTGTCCTCCCCGAGAAACTTACTTCATAATCGATTGAGTATTCATAATATTATATACATATATCGTTGCAAGCGCATGAGTTAAGTCAACTGTATGGAAATTCCATATAACGTTTCGTAATAAGAGAGTATAAGAGTTATTAATGAATGCAAAACTGAATGTGTCATTAAAGAAATGTAATCAGTATCCGAAAATTAAACTACCCATCGTGATCTTCCAATATTACATAGATAAAAGTAATGCTATCCGAAATTTATACGTATGCAGTTATTACATAGTCTATTCGTCCTGAGAAGTTATTTGCAATGAATGGGAATCCTTTACGTAATCTGTATCGTGGCGCGTTAATCAAGTTCTCTTCACGTGCACGCAAGCTCCCCCGCACTGCGCGTCTCTCGAAAGACAGAAACCAAACATTCGTGACGCCACGTACCCGCACAAACGGCGATTGTCGTGGTTCCGGATGAAAACGCGGATAACCGAGTGAATCGCGCGGCAGTAAAAGGACAATGCGTAGAGAACGGTTCGCGGTCCCCGAAAGCGGGCTTGGTAGAGCGTCGAAATTTACGCGCACCACTACTCCGCCGCGCTAAATTTCATGCCTTTTGAGTCGGGCTTTAAACGCTGCGCTGGTTTAAAGGATCGCCCGTTTAGCGATAAATTTGAACACGGCCAGGGTCGTTGCTTCGCCTTGCCCCGGGTCTCGCAGGGTCGACGGTTTATCTGCGAACCGGACTCTCGTGGCTTTCGCGTCTTTGAACTTTCGCTTTACAATAAACGCGGCAAGCGTTAAAACTCGTTTTCGAGAAGTATGGGATACGGCGTAGGCAGCGGGATCTTTCAAATTTAACAGGCAATTGTAGGTACGTATACACCCCGTGAGAGGCTTCCGACCCTTTTCGCGGGCGAGACACACGCTAATTACTTTTACATTTAAATTAGTAGTTTTTGTCCGCGTTCCTTGCGCATATTACCTTTTTATAGCGGCTCGCTTTTGCGTAACGCGTCTCCAGAATGGTCGTGTTCCTCGCGTCGGTTAAAATGGTGGAAAAATTACGAGGTACTTTACTTCGTTTGTTTTCAGCACACATTCTAATATCGTCTGTGCTGTTATAGTAATCGTATCAACTGTAATTATGTATATCCTTTCCATTTTTGAATGTATATGTCACGCTTTCTACTGATTTAATTAAATAATGTAAAAGACTAAACAGTCTTGTTTGAATTATGTAATTTTATTCACTAGTATTTGTTCAATATTATCAGGATTCTCCTCCTAATCATTATTATAGTAACGAAGCTATTAATAATTTTTAGAAATATTAACAAAAAAAATGTTGCTGCGGATATTTATTAAAAGAATGACTTACAGATGATGAGTAGAATCGACGGATGCTCCTCGCCCTCCACGTACTTGCCTCCGACAAACAGAACCCATTGCCGTGGATCCACTCTTATCCCGTACCTACGTCAGAACA
Source organism: Ceratina calcarata (assembly GCF_001652005.2). NCBI lineage: Eukaryota > Metazoa > Arthropoda > Insecta > Hymenoptera > Apidae > Ceratina > Ceratina calcarata. The sequence goes on from NW_017177448.1 coordinate 394,894, forward strand.
AAAGCAAAGATCATGTAAACACTTGGAGAGAAAAGAGGGAGGAAGAAAATTAGAACATCCCGCTCGTTATTATCACCACCTTCCGCTACCTTTCCAATTTTATCTCGGAGTCACGTGAACCGAGTGTCTACATCGCGACACGGGTCGAAGGGCAAAGGCGTGGTTATTAACGTCTATCTTCGGCGTGATGCTTTTCAAGGGGTCCTTCAGGGAAAGAAGGAGCAGAAGAAATGAAAGGGAGAAGGCAAGAACGAGGGGCGAGCCAAATAAAAAGTCACGGGTCCCTTGATCCTTTGTTCTTCGAGGGTAAATAATAAACGTCGCCCTGTGTGCGCTGCTGAAATTTAAAAGAGGTCGCCGGACACACAGCCAGGGAAGAAATGGAAAAACGATCCTCTCCTTCAAAGTCACCCTGTCGTGAAGCAATTTCGCGGATAAATGAATTTTCGCGAAACCCGATCACGGTGAAATATCCTGATCCGGCGTAAACTGTCTGAATTCTTGTTCGACTGTTCATCATGCACTTTCCGTTCCAAAAGAAAAACGACTCATCAACTCGCAGTGATACATAGATGCTCCGCCCCGTTCAATTTTTATAGCTGTACATCGACGAGATTTATCGTGCGTCATTGTATCAATCCTAGCCATCAGAAACGTTTGTTGCACGAATGACCATCGGCGATCAACGGAAGACAAAGTGCATTCGTGGTCGGCCAGGGAAAGAAAAAAGGCCGTCGGATGAAGGTAACCGACACTAATGGCTTCAGGTCGAACACGTCGGCTAACGATGATAAACGAGGATTATAGGTGAAGTAATTAAAGCATTTGAAGTGTGGCCGGCGTTCGAACATCGCAGTGGGATATTTATTTGGTCGCGTTCCCTTCCTTTTTCAGCCTTCGCCTTTTTATCCCTGTTTGTTGGCCAAAACGTAATCAGTCACGCTTTGACGCGGACCGTAATAATTGAAGAACGTGCAGGAAAAATCAAACGTTTTTAATTGATAGCTACTGTGTACGATGGTAAGCCCAAAAGTGGACGTCTATCACACTGTAGTGCGCACTGCGATTCAGTAAGCCACCGCTGTCCGACTTTGAGGCCAGTGCAGTTTCGTCGTTTGAATTGTTAAACGCTTCTCTGCCGAGTGCGGCAAAAAAAAAGAAGTCTATTCCGGATGAACCGTAATACGCAGTAATTCCTTTTAGCGATATAAATCAAGTATGTAAAGCCACGATGAAATGAAAGAATCAGTGAAAGAATTGGAAAATTGAACATGTTATCAGATAGACTTTTTCAACGGATTTATGCACTTTCAATTTAACCAATATGCATTTATGATAAGTTTGAATTTTTTATCTCGATATTGTATCTGCTTGTGACGTGGAATCACATGGAGATCTAACTTAGTTATTAATCTTCAAAGTTTTGTTAAAACCAGAGTTATTTAGGAGTTTTAGAGTAAAGGTTCAATAAGCTATGAAATAAGTTTTTATTACGAAAACTAGTAACAGCAAAATATGAATATTACCATTAAGGATACATTCATGTACGATGGGAGTGTATTACGATAGTACCTATTTTCATCAATCGCAATTCACCCCAGTTTTGGTCAAACTATCGACTTCTTTCAACCTATTCTCCTTCACATCACCAAGACATTACCGAATCGACATAACCGAAAGCAGCGTTCAGACATTTTTGTATTCGGTAAAACTATCGAATCTAAACATCTCATCGTCTGAACGCACTGTTATTAAAATCGGTTTTTTCTATTTCGAATTTAAGTGTAATGCATAGGTTTGATTTATCATGCACACCAGTCTAACACAAATTTATATAAAGAACAACAAACAATGAACGAACCTCATTTATTATTTGAAAAAAGAACCTAGCATTCGTTAACAACGCGCGTGTCTGTTCACGTTCACGTCTCATTCCTTTTACTATACTGTGAACACGAACTGTGCACACAAAAATTTCAATCAACCGCAACCACGTTCCAAACAGGGTGGTGGACATTTCCGATGTGAAAACTTTATTGGATCCATCAAAAACATATCGATCGGCGGGTGTTTATTTCAGATAAGCCTGATAAAGCAACCGGAACGGCGGCGGCGAGGTAGATTATCGCAGCCATCGAAACTCATTGCGCCAAGGTGCGAGCAGGAACGTTATTAAATTTCTTTCCCCGAACGAGAATAGCCGCTCTGATCCGAGGCGCGCCCCGTTAAATTCGCGCTCGTCGAACTTCGTTAATACCACGTCACGATAAAATCCCCAATTTCGCATCAGACCGGAAAGCAGAATGGAGACGGATAAAGAGGGTGGTGATCGAGGGAAAGGTCATACACTAGACTTGATCCGAAGAGCAAAAGTAAGAGGGAAAAAGAGAGAGAGAGAGAAATCAGAGAAACTGTGAAAATTGATAGAGTTACAGCATCCGTACGGTGGGTAATGGTTTTAAAAACGCGGCCGCGAATGGTTCGCGTTAAATATTTAATAAACGACAGCAGGCGTAGTAGCGTTTATCTTGTCCTAGCAGCCGACGAGCACGTTCGCGTTGTTACCTTTTATCGTCTGCCTAAAGGGCATGCCAGCATGCCGTAACGCACGGCTCGGTGATTCGATAGTTCACGCGATCGAGCTATAAATGAACGTAGGTGCATTGACACACATTAGCGGTACGTTCGCTTCGCGCGTGAACGTCAAGCGAGACGAGCAATTTTTCCTCTCTCAACGAAACTAGAGTTGCCTCGAGTGTGACTCCTCTTGTAATTGAACGATGTTAAAAAAAAAAATCTCTCTCTCACACACACTCTGGGGAATAACGGCGAAGAAAATCAGTGACCTGTATAGTCGCCCGTATCATCATTACTGTGATTTAAAACCTCGGGTTTGGACATCTGATTCGGTAACCTAAATCTCGTCTGACAGAGAATGATCGTACAAATAGAATTTCAAGTTCATAGCGTAATTGGCACGATCCGATTACGAGTACAAAGGTTTATCGTGCAACGTGTCAATTTAAATCACTTTCCGTGGGATCGTTAATCGGATTAAAGTGCGGGAGAAATGCGGATGCAACTGGCTGTAAATATCCAACAGCGGTATCCTCAATTAGGTTCAAAAACGTGCCGACGGCGACACGATATGCGACGGTTCGCAACCTAATTGACTTACCAACGAGATTACCTGCACAAACGCGATAACTTTAACAAGAAGATAACATATTACGATTGTATAAGATGTAGATTGCATAATGAGAGCCTGATTTTAAGACAATGAAACAATCTTATAAAGCTTTTTTAAGGCATGACACACACAAAGAGACGTAAATGCAATTCAATATTTGCAGTTTTCTGTTCTTTAAAAATCTAATACAAAGTGCAATGATAACGTTGTAACATAACGGGACCATAGTTATCGGATCTCGATCCTTTTTACCCATCATGAAACGCGTATCAGTACTCGACGCAATAACGTAGGGAAATATCTATCTAAGTTCTAATGATTGAGTTACTGCACGAGAATACCTATACGTGCAAGCACGTCGAGTGTGAAGGCAGAACAATCCAACGGAAACTATCGCTATACCGGGAACGGCTAATGCCATTTTTTCGTGCTGGGTAATACCGAGGTACAGTTTCGAGGATTCCTCTGACTATGGCTCGTGTAATCCGGATGAACGGTGGACGAGTTTTATTTCTCGGCGTGACGTGAATCCTTGCGAAAATCGCGAGTAAAATAGAACGACTGGGATAAACGTGACACGATGAATTCGACTGTCTCTCTGCGACGCACGATGCGCGTACTCGTAGACCCGATATCGAATGGTGGAAAATTTCCGAAGCTGGACATTGTAATCGTTCTCTACGAATATAGAACTAGCCGACGAAGCTTCAAAATACTGGATGAACCTTGATCGTGAGCCGATACTTTCTCGCTGGTCGTTTAAGAGTACTTCATATAAATCGGAATGCAAAAATTTTGTTTACCTCTTTTTTATCTTCTTAGTACACGTATTTATACGTAACGTTTTTAACAGAAAAAGTTTCACAGAAATTTCACTTATGTAAAGTCTAAAGTCCAGTAATATGAATATAATGATATTAATCTAAAAGATTTTTCCTCGAATTAAAAGTATACTACAAGTGGTTAACCCCTTGAACGGAAATGACGAGTCCAGCTCGTCATAAACTTTCCTCTTTTTCAAGTGCTGACTGAAAATAAATTGTCGTTCAAGGGGTTAATGTTGAAAATGAACGAATTTGTATCTATTTCTGTAAAGTCATGTACTTACAAATAACTGAAGCTAAAATACATTCGATACATTTTATGAAAAATTTACTTTGACTAAGTTTTTTAAATTCGCCTACTTCCGTGAAAAACATTGAACCGAAATAGATGTTCCTCTTATTTCGTTCTTTGATAGCGTCCGCCACGGTTTCACGAATCGCGTTCTCGTAAACTCGGCCCATTAAGAATTGCATGAAGCTCCACGTACAGTTCCGGTTAAAGTGCATAAATTATGAGCGGATCGTGGACCTTTCGAAAAGTTTCACCGAACACTGCTACGAAGAAGGGACAAGGTGAGGGGGGGGGGGCGGTTAAGAAACTTCGATACCCCTGTCTCTGTGCCTCCGTCCCTTTCCGCGGACTTTTATCGATAGAGCTAGAGTCCTTTGCCGAGAGTCCGATTAATTGAGCTCTCTTCCTACTTTTTTCACTTCTCTGAGAATCGTCCTTCTACTTTCTTCTTACTGTCTGCGTCTCTTTCAACCTCCGTCGTCGTCTCCGCTATCCACTATTCCTCCACGTCGATTAATCTCGATCGTCGTGGAATCGTGTTGCCTGCTTCGTTCTATTCCCGTAACTCGACGAACGAACGTTTTTCCTTTCCGCTCGACGCAAAACGGATTTCTTACGAATTCAATTATCACAGAAGACGGTGGAGATTAACGGAAAGGACATGGAAGTTCTTAGACAATGTGCAAGCGCATCGATGAAATCCAGTGTAACATTAATACGTGGATTGGTCCAACAGATTTTATTGTAGGACAGTATTCAATAATGCAACGATTCCTGCTTTTGGCGCATGATCTCGGAAAGGATCTTGCTTTGGAATTGAATGAACTACCTCAAACTATTTCGACACTTTCCGGGTAAGTCACTCTCCCCGAGGAACTTTCTTCAGACTTCTAAATAGATGGTAATCTCTCAAAGGAGAACATGGGAGAAATTCGTAGTCCAACTGTACCCCTTGTTTACGGGTCAACATCTCACGAACAGAATACTGAATCTTTCTGATATATCGCTTCGTTTCTTATAACTGTCTCTAATTAAGTTCTACTTTGATAAGATACTTCTCAGTGTTCCGTGAAATAATAACAGATGTACGTGTAGATAGCAGCGCGCGATGAAACTTTCATAGTTATCTATACGATGGAAGAATAATTCGTCGTGCGGTCCAATGTATCTGGACGACGATTCACGTTTCCCGGTCACGTGTAAAATCACTTTGTCCGTGTGTTCGGCCTTCGAGGAGCGAGGTGCAGTCAGCCAGCGTTTGTTTCAGAAAACGCTTAAAGACGGGCCCGAGCAATTACGCCGCGAAACTTTCTTTCAAAAGTTTTTTCGCACTTAACGAGCGTGATAAATTTCTGTTACGCGTTCCCGGGAGCTTGGACCCGTACCCGAGTCCCGGTGCCGCGAGTTTACAACGGCGATAAAAATCTCGTTGAAATTATTCATGGGCAGGTCTTGTAACCTTGCCCCTTTCCATTTAATGGCCAGAAAATTGGCCAGAGAGAAAAAGGTTCAGCGCGTATGTGTCTTTTGCATGAAAGAGCGAAATCTCCTGAAAGATCAGGCGCCCTGTTAATTTTAATCAGCGCGGCCAACAAGTCTTCGCTATGCCCTCCGTATATTAATTAATTTTTGACCGACTCCTTTCTCAACTCGAATATAACTACTGTTTTAATTTACATTGTAATATAACGTTCAAATGAAGTTTAAAAATTTACATTCAAATAAAGTTTCGCAAAAATAAACCTGATGTTTAAATTGAATTCCAACTCGCTGGTGAATACTTTTAACGTTAACTAAAATGGAATTGTTGATGTATTAGCAAGCTTGTTGTGCACTCACGACTACAATTAATGAACCTGTACCCTTAATAATAAGCTTTGTATTTGGCACAGAAGTTTTGTCGGAAGTGGAACTATAGCCGCTAGTAGTGCAGTAATGATCAAAGCAGATTAGACTGTCACGCTAACTTCGATTTCCAACGAGAATGACTTTAATAGATCCAGCCAGGATCCTACATTGTGCCTGAGCGACAAGGGAAATCTCATTTTTTATCTGATTTCGTTTCTCTGTTTGTTTCTATCCTCTCGAGTTCAACTGGAAAAATGTGTGCCGCAAATTATATTTAACCGATGAGCCTACCTTTAGTTACCAAAAAACAGTTCTCCATTTACAGTTGCCACTCCCTTTAATTAAAACTGAATTCAATATTTTCTTATCGCAATCTACTTTTTCCTCTCTGTCAAGACCCCGCGACAACTTGATGAAGTTGTTCTTTCCCCAGACCTTTCCCCTTTCTGGCGTTATCCGGGACTCGTATTTAAGGAGCGCTCTCCCCTTCGTGTTTTTCGAGCTCCAACCCACGACAGTCGCATAATCGAGAGGTCTACGCTTCGATAACCCCTTTCGCACGTACACTCGAAAAAATACCCAGGGGACGCATCGAACGGTGGGGGAAGCTTCCCCGTGGATGGAAGCATTAGTGTCACGAGATGACAACGGTTTTTTTGATAAATCGCATCAATGCACGAGCAGGGTAAATTGCTATAAGCAATGGAAAGATGGAATTTTTGAGGTGCTTCTCGAATGTTGCGTTACTTTTTCTATCTGTCACTATACTTATAAATCACTTTCTCCACGGTACGATGCAGCGTGAGGGTGTCGTATCCTCGAACGTTCAACGAATCCGATCACGTATCAACCGCGGCACGTTTGATAAGAGGACGGTTTTATCAAGATTCTCGATATACACTCACTTTATGAAATTTTCGAGCAGCAATCGGATTCCACCGATGCCCAACAACAGGAAGCCCCAGTTGACGAATCCCGTGAAGTTGTCGAAACCCGAGCTCCACGAGAACAGACTATCTCGTGGCCGATGACATCTGTAAAGAGAAAGAAAGATCCAAGTTAAAAGAAACTCTCGCTTCAGATCGATAACGTACTTCTTGGTTCGCAATATAAGGCGCCATAGAAACGTCACTGGAATAAGAATGGAACAATAAAGCCAGTTCCATGCCATATGGTTATATGCATTTCTATTTCAATTTACGAAGAAACACGCGATTTATGCAACCTATTGAAAACATTTGTTCAAGCTTTTCTTATTTCTTTCTATCGTTCGCTTCTACCGAGTTGCTGTGTCTACATTGTCTACTACTACACTAAAGCGTAGTACTACGTTTTTTTCTTTTACCCTCGTCTTATTCTTTCTGTGAACGGACCGCGATGCATTCCACTTGAAACGAAGTTGTAGAAAGGGACAGTCTTTGTCGAACAAGCGTATTAAGAATAGTTCTATTTTGTATCTACGGTCCATTACTACCGTATGTATGTAAGAGTACAAGCGGAAAAGAAATGTTGCAAACATTAGAGATTTCCTTTCGCACTGAAATGGGAAACTTCTATGACTATTAAGTGGACAATGTTAACCATATGCGAGTGCTCGGTCTCATGAAATTTCAATGGCGCATACAACATCGTGACGAATGGGTGGATACAAAAGCCTCTCATCGTCTTAGGTACGCAGATAATACACCGGGTGAACCTGAGTAATCGGCTTCTACGGACTACTGGTATCATCCCTTCGTGACTGCGAGGCACGACAAGGGCTGACAAGGACCATCGTGTAAACTTTTCAAAAGCGTTTTGTCTCGAAGCATAAAGCGTTCGAAGAGACCCTTGTTCCTTCTCCAGATAAGACGTGCTTGCTTGAGTGTGAGAATTTAGGGAGACGAAACAAAGCGCAAGGTACTCACGACATTGCTTAAAACTGACACATATATATATATATATATATATGTATATATACATAAAAACATATAGCGTTGCCCGTGTCTTAGACAACCTAACTCCCTGTCTAACCGATAAACTGATATCCGCGTTTAAATTTCAATCTCTCTGCTATCTCAAGTTCTATTGCTTTTTGTATCACGGTGTGATTAAAGATAAAACTAGGACTTCCGAGTTGTAATCGTAGAAAACCACCGAGATTTCTAAAGTACTTGTAACAGAAGACTTTACGAGCGACTCGGTCAGAGATTCTCGTTCACTGGATGTCAAGGGTAAGGTAAATTTCTAGGAGACAACGTGATATTAAGTTAAGCGGTACAAGCGTGGAATAATACCACAGGATGTTGTAATGCAAGGTTAATACCGCGATAAAGTTGCGAAAGATTAAAGACAACCGAAGGAAGCCTTTGCTAAAATACAACGCCGTTTGTCCGTCGTAATAGCTCGACAGGAGTCCCTTATGTCCTGTAACTATGTGCATTTAATGTGACCATTTAACCTAGCCGCTGTCTCGAGTAAATCCTAAGTATTACTTGGAATTTATGGCAGATCGCGGTAATTAATAGAGCTGCGATAAAGCCAGCAGGGTCAGTCGTGAACCGCTCAGGAAGAGCTATCTCACACTTCTGATACTAGGTCCCGGCCGCGTCCTGCATGGCAGGACGCGGACGTGTCACCGAGAACTTCCATATGCATGAGTGCTATCATACCGGGTGTCCAAAGTATCATTGACCGAGTTGAGCCGAAGTAATAAACGAGTAAGCGATCTTCCGAGCGCTGCATACTAAGAATTAGTTCAGCATAAATTACTACGATTTATAAAATAAAATTTTGGTATTTTAAACAAATTAAACCAGTTATACACAGGAAATCAAATATTTACTAATTATGTGAATATATAATAATATAATAATGATTCACGATGTTATTTTATTTGGCAACGTCACAACAGCCTGTTCAGAGGATACGATTTTTTTATCGATTCGCTGGTTTTGCTGAATATGACCGAAAGCACGTTTTCGTATATTAGACTTTAACTTAGACCAGATATTATTATTAGATACAAATTATACGCACAGAGCACGTGACAAAAATCTCATCCCTGAATGCTAGGAAGATCGCGAGTTTTTCTCGCGACCAGGAGTATCAAACTCGCGACCAGGAGTATCAAACAGTGTGCGTCAAAAGTTTCTCGATTATTATTGATGTCGTAAAACGAATTGGCTAACTTCTCGATTCTAGGCGTTCGATAACAAGCAGCATTCCCAGTGGACTGGTATAATTTTAACGAAAGTAATGATATCTATCAGCTAAGTGTCATCGTTTATAAGGAGACATTAAGGAAACCCATTTCCCTCCTTTTCGTTACGGGAGTGTACGCTCTACTCGACCATGAATAGGAGACAAATTGAGTCGAGGAGGCGTCGTTAAAATTTACGCGCGTCTGATTCGCGTTGGATTATTCTTTCTCTGAAAAATTGCAGCTTACGCGGTAGCCACCGTTGACGTTATGCTATTTATTTTAAAGGCGCAAAACATGTAAGCAGAGTTATGTTAAAACGTGACCGGTGTTATTGTGACTGCTAATTTAAAAATGTAGCCAATCGTTGCTCCCGGTATTGGGGAAGGAAGTCGACGAGGACAAAAATCTCCCATTCCATCCGATGCGTTGCGATGTGAAAACAACGAACGGAACGGGAATGGAATAATCGGTGCATATCGGCGTGGCGCGAACGAAATAAAGAACAGAAACGCGTTTTTCTGTGTCGCAGAAACAAAATACCAACCGATGTTTTCGTATAATTATTCCACCGTACGACGACCTGGTAACATGATTCGGTCTAAATAGGTTTTCTCTGTACAGCGTAAACCATCGGGTACGAATCAGCCACGGTCTGTTATCGGAAATTATTTGCTCCGATATTTTCCAGAAACTCGTTGACTCGAATATTTCATGAAAAATATGATGCATTGGTGAAGACGTACAATAATATAGATGTATGAAATATTGAATGATGAGCGAAATAATAATCATTAGTTATCTTCGTTATATGAAATATAATTTAAAGGAAATAATGAGGAAAAAATCTTTTAATGTTAGCATTTCTTGTTGCGTCAGATATTTATGAACGAAGTACGATTGGAATTAAAAGTAAAGAATAATCTATCCTCTGTTTCAAACACGTTTTGATAAAAGGAAATTGGTATTGAAAAATTGACGACTTACATTACGGGCATATCATTAGTTAATTACGCGCTCGTTAAAATTATCGATATTGATAACGAGATGCGACGTGCCCCGCAGTTCGCAATACCAGCCGACCTGAGTAATTGTAGTTCTATCCGCGTAATTAATATTCGGCTCAGAGTGGGTCACCAACGTTTTATTACCCGGTGAATTATGCGCGCATTTTGCATGCATCGAAATCCATATTTGACGCACGGTGAATCGCAAAGTTATAACGCGTTCATCTGACGCAACGAAAGACCCATTATATCAAAACGATACGCGTCGCGATCCAAGTCACGCTTATCTGGTTGCTCGTAATTCTCGCCACGATAAGAAACATAGTCCAAGTGCCATTATCTAAAACCGAATAAGTCAATGAAAAGTACATTGCGCGCCGTCATGGCCAACGTTGCCACCATTGTTATAGGATTACTTTTGAAAGAGTCCCAACAGATTGTCGTATTGGTTTTAGGAACTGCTATCCATACTAACTATGCGATAAAAATGTCTGTATGATAAATAAGGATCGAGTCATTTAAATAATCTCCTTTGTAGTTTTATAGTTTCTTCAGGCCTAAACATTTTTAATTAATATTATATTATGCCAAAGCTGGTAACACCTATAGCGTTATTCCTTAAAAGAAAGACGCGGTAGGAAAAGAGTAGCTACAAAACGAACATACGTCACTCGTGTTTTTCTTTCATCCTCTTAACTATTCCTCGGATCAGTCAGACACGACGGCTGCGGAAGCAAAGAAGTCACTGTACGTACAAGGACAGACGTAAGGATGAAAGGAGAGAAAGACTGAGAAAAACACAGTGAGCGTAGAATGGCAGAAAGGGGCCGAGCAAGTTCATAGAGTTCCTGTATCTGGCTCGCGAATCTTCCTGACACCGGGACCCTCGTGAATATTTAAACGATAGACGGATATACATATATTACTCGTGTAATGAGGAGAGAAACTTGCCGTTTGGTTGGCCGCCACCAGCGAATCGGGAACCGAAGAAGCTGCAAGGAAGGAGAGAAAGGCCTGGGAAAGGGGATGGAAGAATATCCTAAATGATTCATGAAGGAAAATTAAATGGCGCTTTAAACAGGTCTTGCTACTCCGGTTTTCGTTCACCCTGTCTTCTTCCCGTCTCTTATTCCATTCTTCTTCCGACTTGGAAGCACTCCGAAATCGATTACTGAAACACCACATTTCTGTCCTCCCTCTTTCTATCGGTCTGTCGATTCTGCTCGTATGTCTGTACCTCGACTTTATTGTCTCTGCCTTTCACCGGATTAACTCTAACTTTCACTTCCGTACTGCTTGTACGCAATCCCAGAGATGTTCACCAGAACTTACATTCAGAAAAGAAACAATAATTTCCTTTTTAAAAATTGTGTACTCTTTGTTTTTGAACAATACTGAGGGTAAAAATATGAAACATTTTTACTAGTATGAAGTTTTCATTGATTCTATTCTATATCATCGCTTTTTATTTATCTTTTAATTTAAGCGGATAATAGTTTATTCTGAGTTTAATATAACTTTAATATTGTAAATTCTAAGTCCAATATTCAAACAAAATTCGATTTTAGTAATAACTCCGACGAAATTCTATTTTAATAGATCAAATTGGATTCACCTGAATTTAAATCATATCGCACAATCGATTTTGATATAACAGATATTGGAGGCGAACAATTTCCACAACCGAATTCTGCATAATCGTGGATGTGGATCACGTGAGATAGAACCGGAATCGGCTTAAAAAATCGCAATCGTCTTCGTACCTAATCCACACCCGTTCGTTCGGCACCCGTCGACGTAATCGTTATCTATTGTTCTCCCAGCTGATTTCACGCGAGAGTTTCGACACTGACGCCACAATCTTCTACGAGGAAAAGGACTGGACTATGAAAAGAGATGAAACAAGGGAAAACCAGGAAGCGGTCGGGTTGACAGCACAATACCGTTAATCCTCATTCGTTTCGAAGTCGCGTCAGTCGAAGCGGTGACGCGGTGTCTCGTCCACTTGCGCGATGACAAAGATTAAAAACTCTTTGTCCAACTAGGTAAATCGCGAGAAAATCCATGTGAAAACAGCTAGGAGAAAATAAACAGAGCGCCTTTTGGGCAACCGCTGGGCAATAAAAAATGTCCAAGCAAAAAACGTCACATGACAAGATCTACTCTTTAGTAAATACTTTGTATACTTTTTTCATATGTCAAAAGATACGAATGTTAGACTAAATATAGTATGTTTATGGCTATTTGCATAAATATGATCAGAGAATTGTTAGCCTCAAGACGAATGTCAAGCATTCGCTTCGTTCAATACAGAATGTTAAATAATTATTGGCAGACGTATAATTATATGAACGAGAAGGACAGAAGAATGGATGTGCCAGATGATTACCTACCTGCCTAGCCTGTCCTTATGCTTTCCGCTTCATCGTTAAAATGTCGTTCAATATTATTAGCAATTCGAATATGAAACCGAGAAAGCAGACAGCAAACGAGGCAGTATTATGTCGGTACGTATATAGTTAAAAACAGAAGTATCGGTAATACAAGTCCATCTAAGCGACGAAGGAAAACTGTAATACCCTCTAAAGAAGAATCGATATATGCATATGTGTATACATATATATGTATAGAAGAAAAAACGGCGAGGCAAAATAGCCGATATCGTAGTCAGCCAGTCGTTCGACTTCGTATTACCCAATGATTACTTCCTTTCAGCAGTAATGTATGATTTCAGATATTGGAAAATGTTTGCTAGCCATAAATTACATTCTTTGACGTCTAACAATACCCACACGTAATTACTAATTGTCATTCGTGTCATTTCGAGAATAATACGTGCTGTACGTGAAAGGAAAATGAGCATTGATGCCTGAATGTTTTTATTATACGTTTCTACATTGAACGAAAATCGTAGCGAATCAGATTTGAGTTTCGGTGTAAACACGCGCGCGTAGGATGTTCAAATCGGAGGGCTTCGTGCAATCGTAAGATAACTTTCAAATCAATCCGCAATCGAAAGATCGTACGAGGCAGACATAGCTTTCCGCGTGAGTTCCTAAGACCAAAGGGATAGATCATTCGATATTCACCACGTCCAACGAACCCAGACTCGCGCTCGCTCCTAATTGCAAAGTTGGCGAAAACAAGAAGTATCTGGCAAACACGGAACACGGGGTAAATACAGTGGGGTTCGTTTGTTTAAGAGACGGTGGGAGTGGTGTGCCATCTCTGATTCTCCGGCATAATGGACGATCCCGGGGCAAGAAAGCAGAGGGGTGCGAAGATAGGGAGAAGAAACAACGAAAGATAGAAAAGGTGTTCCTTGCTAGCAAAACGAAGAAGAAAAAAGAATACCCTTGTTTGCAGATCATTATAGCATGTCAAAAGGGAAAGAAGATTTCACTGTTTTCTGCGTAGCTAGTCGACCTCTCGCTAATAAAGAGAGCTTGCAAAGATATGTTCTAAAATAAAGCGCCTCTAGCATCATCAACTCTTACCAGCCCTATTTCACTAATTAACATTCACTTCCACGAAATGATCACTGCACGAAGTATGTACGGTTTTATTCTTATTTAAGTCCGTCTCCTTGAAGACCATGTTTATAGCTTTTTATTAAAATCTCAAAAGGCGCACAAAGAAATTACATAAAGGTAATCCGCGCCGCGGTTAGAAGTGAACTTGATTAAATTTTTTCCTTGCACGAATATGCGTCGAACTACATAAATCTGCGTAAGTGGCGCTTGCCTGCAGTTCGTACAGCACTCCAAATCAACCTTTTTGTTTACGAACGATATTAACACGAGTTAACTTTTCCTCCGCTACGTTCGCCGGATACTCCAGGATTCTTTGATTAGCAATTCTGATTGCAGAACGCAGTTGGCCAACGAGGTCTACGCTGTGAATTAGATACACCGGAAACCAACTATGAATTTATGATACTTCATTGCTCGCCGTGAGCGCAATCCGCCTGGAATACTTCTAGTTTCCGATATATTCAGTTATCTTTCTTATCTACTGAACTACCACTATTCTGATACCGCGCGTTCCTGCTTCGTCATTTTGGAATTAACATTTTAATTAAGGGTACGCCAGAGCAAATGCATCAACCGCTCACCCTTCTATGACGTAATGCTCGCCAACTTCGGAATGTGATAAAAGGAAAGACGAGAGAAATGAGAATATATCAATATGCATAAATTATATTGAATGATCGTTGAATTTATGGATATCGCGATAGTCATTAATACGAATTGTATTAATTAGCACATGAGCACACGCAATCAACCTTGGACGTCGAGTTTGGTGTAATATAAATGACTTTAGTTCCGAGAAGTTCAATAATGATAAGCCGCGGTGATCGAAGAGAAATCACAAAAGCAAAAACATAATTACGCGAGAATCCTCGTGTGGAAAGACGGACGAGAGATGTTAATTACAACGAACAAAGGTATGTGTTTTGGTTTCGGCACGCCTAAGGGAATTATTCCGTAATTGTCACAAAGAGAATACGCAACACACCGTTGTTTCGATTCACGTTGCTCAAAGCGTGCGCGATCCTGTGTGACCCGACCGAGTGCGGTTTTTGGAGCGTTTGATTGGTTAATTAATAGAATCCGTTCCTCGAGTATAATAACATTTGACATCAACTGCATTCACTATACGTCAATAACCTCTGGGCTACTATTTATTAAAGCCTTAAAGCATATACTACATGGAGGAAGCACGCCGAGTTAAAAAGTGTAGATAACTATGAGAGAGAGAGTAATAGTTTTGGGTACTCCTTCTTTCTGTCTAATAGTAGAGATAGAGGGGGGGGAAGTCTCCGCCAATTATCCTAAACGGCGCGAAATCACGTGCGTACGTGAGAGAGAAAGGTAGTACCCAAACCATCATCTCTCTCTCTCTCACCGTTGTCTACATTTTTTCCTTAGGCGTGCTTCCTCCATGTAGTATATGCTCTAATTGTAAGATTAAAGCAGCTTTATTCGAGTTTTATTCGAAAACTGATGTGACGTTTGTCACACATTTATAAGATAGTTTTGCTGCAGAAGTAATTCAATTACTGATAAAACCAGAGTCTATATAAAATATTCATACGTGCGAGAAAATTATTCATGATGTCTAATATAAACAGTATTTCACATATTACAAATAAAATTTAATGTAGATTCTGATATTGGTTTTTCTCAACCTTGTTAGTATAATTACTTCCAGTGAATGGATTACCATACAATGCCATACATACATAGGTACATGTCCGGTAAGATTTACAGAGGTATGTTAAAGCTGCTTTTTGTAATAAAACACCCTGCATGAGAACAGCTTTCTGTTTGTGCAAGGAAAGCAAGTCACGATTAAGTCTGATATATTGCTATTTATATATCAGTAAACTCTGATCTAATAGCGTGCAAATATATCTTAAGACGATTCAGCGCATAAGCCAACAACGTTATCGGTCAAGCATGATAGAATTTCGTTGAACATACAATCTTCTGAGTAAAGAAAGGCGAGCATTATTTCAGGATTATTAACGGCCTGTATGTTGTCACCTGAAACTATGTACTTTTCTCGCAATGGAATACAAAGTGACTAACAATTTCGTGATCAGGCTTTAAGAACTCCAGACAAACAGCTCTCAGAAAAAAGGATTTGCATTTAGTAAATGTGTAAAGACTGAAACTTCATTATCTTTAGAAAACTGTTAAATCATTCTCTGTTCTCTTCAAGATATTTTTGTATTAATTTAATTCTTATTTTCATTTAATCGGATTATTGAACAATCCTATCAGACAGTATCTGTGAAAGACATTATATTTTCCTGTACGTTTTAAACGGTAGTTACAAATTACAAAGAGAACACTATGAGAATCACTAAAATAGACTTGCATAAATATGCATATGTAGAAACCAAGTGGAAAAAAAAGATTGATGAGACGACTTAATTATTTGCGACCTTAAAGAAAAAAGTAACATCAATGATCAACATTAGACGATCTCTATTTATCACTATTTCTGTTTTAAATTATAAAAAGGTAATTTACTACAAAACGTCGCATTAGCATTCTTTTTCACTTCGTTTCAATTCAGAACTAAAGACATAACGACATATTTCATTTGGACAGGTCGCTAAGTTTGATTCTGTGCAAAGCAAAGTTGAAAAATATGTGACTGAAATTAACTCGGATAATATGTTCTGAAACGTTCATTACTTCTTCTGTCCGTCTAACGGGATCTTATTGATCGCAAAGTTGGAACAGTTAATTGTCATTCTCTTTGCCAGAACTTTAAATGAAGCCTCAGCGGATGTTTCCATTGTTTTTGAGCATGAAGCTTGAGAGTATCATTCTCGGTTATAACAGAGTTCGCATCGAGATAAGTTCCTCTACTATATAGAAAGGTATGAGGGTATCAGTCCGCTATACATAGAAGGAAAGTGAAACTCAATAATTATGCCACTGCTGGCAAGCGAATTATCTAGCCGTGTTTTCTTGACGTGCTGTTCTATTAGAAACGACAACGGGCTCGTTAAGAAAGTTTTCCTTTCCGCAAACGCGCACTCGAGGCTTCGAGGCTGCATTCAATTGTCAGTCCTCGTGTCCGTTCTACTGAATGAACTGTGCGCACCATTCATTCTATAACTCTAGCTTCGCATCTGAAAATTGTCTTCGAACATTCAAATTCGGACTTCGAACATCATTAAAGCTTTAGTCACCTTCTTGGTCTACGAAAACTAATTTTCAGTTTATTATGATCTATTTCGTTGATGATTGCTGTTCGTCAGAAGATATTCCCTGATGAGCCATACATATGCAGAGTTTCCGGCTTTACGACTTCTGTTTATCGCCTTTTGAATTTTAGTATCTAATCGTTGATGATGAATGTCTCTTTCACCCCTTGACTACGGCTGACTTTGAGACGCACCCGGCTGTACCATACGGTAGGAATTGAGAACGGCAAAATTTTGGATAAGAATGCATTTTTGTAAAAACATATTTTAATAATAAAAAAACTAAATTTCACTACATTAAAACAATATAATTTATTTCTTTGTATTCTGAACCGAATTTCTACTATAAATATTAAAAAAAGGCGACTACAATAGGATAAACGCTCTCAGTGTTCAAACGCAAAATTTCTAAGTGCCTATAGGCGCCCACAGTAGCCCAGGGTTTAACTTATCACCTTATTTCGAAGAAAACTCTGTGATTAACTTCAGGGAATAAGATTCATTAATGAAATGAAACGTACGATATGGCACTATATTTGTCTTGATAATAAATAATGTGTACAAGTATGTGTTAATCATCTACAATCTACGTGACGTTAATCATCGATATTCAGCGGTCTAAGGAAATGCGTGAAACCAGACAGTCATGGTCAGACGGCTTGCGAGTCACATACGGTAAGTAAATACCTACACAACTCTACGTGAAACTTGACCGCTGGACAAATTCTACTTAAACTCAACTCATCGATTCTTCGAACTCACTTTCTATTTACGATTTATATTTGTTCATTTAATAAAAAATATTGTCTTTGAAAAGATTAAATGGTAATATACAAACACCTATTTTTTTGTCAAAAGTACGTATTTTTTTAAATGTGAAGAGTAAATTAAACGTTCATTAGCGATTAAGGCAGTACGGTGTTATGAAACGACCCGTAGGAAATCCGCACACCACAGTACCGACTGACCTCGGCATCGATTATGATACGCGACAGACGGACGCGACATGGTAGTACGTGTGCTAAAAGAAGAGGAATGCACTGTTCCAAGGAGGGGAACCAGGCGTTCACAGCTGCGCTCGATCTACAAACGCAAAATACGCATGCGTGTTTCTTCCCGAGTCGTCTGTTACGTTGGAGTAACAGAACAGGACACAGAAAATTTTGTGCGATCGTGTTCTTGTAGTCATTTTCCGTATTTCTCCAATCACTTTCCGTGATCAACAACCTCGAGTGCATATTAGAATAGTAAAGTGCGTTCGCGCATCGTACGAGACTAATAAACTACCGGATCGACCGCGGTAGCAGCGACAAAAACGGAGCACGTTTGCGGTTGTGCAGAGATAGAGAACAGGACTTACGGTTTGTCGGGCTGCGATTTGCGCGCCAGCATCTCGGCCTTCTGGATCTCCTCGGCCCTGGTGACACTTTTCGTCCTCCTTAGTCTGACCTTTGTATCGTTTTCATGCTCCATCGTCATGCCGTTCTGCAAAGAAGGACGGGCACCACACGCACTCAACGCTGTTCCGGCACGCACACAGTTACACACACGAACCCACACAAACGCCGGGTAAATCTACGCGCGAACCGGCACAGCACTCGATTTGCGCTCGCACGGGAAGAAGAAATTACTGCACCGCGCGTAAAATCGACGACTGATGAAGACGAGACGTTCACTTTCACTGACGTTGCGTGTCACGCGATCGGGATTAAAAGAGCTAAATGTAAGACCTGACTACTACGACCGATACGTGTCACCTGGTCCCGATCTCGAACGTCTCTACTACAACCTTACCTTGAACGCACGTTTACACGCGGGCACTCGCGACGACACTACCGGCTTTCAACGATCATGTCTTCGCCACCGGCCGGCCGAGTGTTTATCTTTGTCTTTTTTTTGTAGATAACAATATCGTTACCAGCCGCGATATGTTTTCGTATGACACCACTTTACTATTAGGATATCACTACATGGCTTAAAACTAGCTTGAGCAATATTTTGATTGTTGAGGAGGCAAATGTCGAAGTGTGGCTAAAATTTGTAAGGTTTAATTTCAATAAAAGTATTAAATAATAAGATATAACAGGTATCACCTTGATCTTAATAACCTAAGAAAACTACATATGTATATCACATTTTTACGTTCTCGTCTTTCAAGAATTATCTATCAACTTATTAAACTTGTCACGTAATTGCGTCTTGGCAATGCTAACTGTTTCGAGGTCGTAATTTTAAAAATAAACACGCTTGAACAAATTCCTATAATCCGTTTTTATTCATGAAAAAATGTTGCTCTTAGTACGATGTCAAAGATATAAATTTTACGTAAAGTAATTACGTAATTACGTACTTTAACCTGACCTTTATAAATCTCGGATCTGAACGTTAGACTGTGGCCTATCCGCGTTCTAAATACTGTACTTTTATAGTCGTTCGAATAATGCCAAGTACAATCCGCAATTAAAACGGATAATTACCACGTATCGTAATCCGGTTTTACAGGCTGAAACTTCGTATTTTCCACTAGTAGTTACAATTTAATGATACTTTTGTATCCCAGTTGGCCATGACAAAATGTAATTCTCTTGCATTCGTATTTACCTCTGAGTACTATCGGAACGATTTAATTGTAACTTTAACACAGGATTCTACTATGCATAAGAGCAGCGGAAATAATTTCGCTGATCACAAAATTCGTGTTGAAAAACAATTCAAATAATTTGAACAACGAAGCAAACTCTTTTAACTTTTTATCCACGATTTTCCACGATATTTGTAATAAATAATTAAGGTAGATAATTATTTTAGTCAAATATCCATTAAGTTTTCGAATGTCGCAAGCTTTGCTTTCCAAGTTTGCTGACTAAGGGATCTTCGACTTGGTTTGCCGGCAATTCCAGTACGGTCGCATGCTGTGTCGTGCAAACCAGGAACTCCAACGAGCTCCGCGAAAGTTTCAGGGTAAATAAACCAGCGACCAAACACGTGAGACAATTTCGCGTGTCAATTACACGACTCTTCGAGTCCTTGGCAGCGGATGAAGAATCGTTGGCGAAAGAAAGACGGGGGCGTAGCCGTGCTGGGAGGAAGAAAAGCTAATTAAAGTAGCGCATCCGCGAGCGAAAACCCACAAAGATCCACGACAAACGTACAGGAAATCCACCGCTTTAAACAGTGCGCTAATGCCACGATGCATCCACTTCCGACGATTCACAATTAAGCGCTCGTCTCTTGACGAGGACCGTCGCGAAACGCTATCAAGCTCGTTACTAATTATCTTCAGCCGCGATCTATCAGAGCTTGCGAAGCGGAATAGAGCTAAATGTAACTTTCTCGCGTCACGTAACTGTAGCAACATACTCGCGTTACGTCAGACTTTCGTTCAAAACAAAATCGTCAGTTTGACGAAACTGTTCTAGCTGGTGAGTGTAACAGCTAATTTGCATCTTACTTCTATAACTTGTAAATGGAATTCGTATGGAATACGAATACGTATGTAATTAATACGTAATATGTAATTAATACGTATTAAACGATAGAAATAAACGATTCAGTGTTCGTCAACCATGCGTCACGAATTTATTCAGTACTTTGTACAATTTACCAATAATTCGCGTCAATGTATTGGAACGTTCAAACGACACGGAACAGCGTCTATATTTATTCTCCGTTTCGTTTCGTTTTGCGCTGATACACCGTGTTCGGTAGCACACGTTTCGTATAGCCGTTACCGAGATGATACGAAGTACAGGAAAGAAGAAAAGTCGTAGCAGTCGTTTACGAACTCCCTTTACGGCCAACCACGGGTATTACCGGGTACGGTGGCAAGAACGTTACTCTACATACGCGGTTACACGTCGACGCGACGAGATCTCCGTGGACGTCTACGAGGAGACGGGGTAGTGAGTTTGTAGGATTCGGTGCTGCGGCGCTTATGCTCGACAGGACCCTTTTATTGACCATTTTGCACCGCACCGTAGTATCTAATATCCCGGGGACCAGTGTCCTCGATTTTAAAAAACCTTGTCACGCGAAGACCGTAATAAAAGGGACACAGAGCTGGGAAATGGGGGAATACTGAAAATTGAGCGGGGGGTAAAAAAATGGAAAAAGCATCGTTAACGAAGCGTTGGTAAACCCGTAGGTTTCACGAAATCGCGAGCAAGTCAATTAAACGATACGTGGCATGACTCAGTCCCGCAGGAGATCTCCAACACCGCGTTTTTAAATTAAACACTCGCTTCCTCGTTGAACCGCAAGGAAGGAACAACCTTCGGTTTATGCTTTACGCTTTGCAGCAGAAAAAAACCATTTATTGGTCCACTTTATTGAGCAATTATTCTACATTTTTATTAATATTGTGTAAGGAACTGTGATTTCTGGTGTCAACAACATTCGCAAAGAAGATTGCTGGCGTTATATATGTTGTCTCTTTTTATGTGACTGTGTTATCCGGCTACTGACATAAAAGTTTCGTTAAACGCTTCTCGTCGACATCTCAAGTAGATACTCTTCGAAAATAACAGTGCCATTTTCACGACCGTTTGCAGCCGATTACGTGCCCGATCATCTCGCGTGATTAAACATCATACGTGTATTTTTAATCCGGAGGGATAAACGTAGGTTGAGCCATGGCGATATGATCAAACTGTTAGCCGTGTACGCAGTCCGATTGTAATTGTGAAATGATAGTAGTCGAACTCGGACGACTCGAACACGAAATGCCCTTTGCAATAGATTATCATTGCTTTCATCGAATGAACTTTTATATCGAAATACCATATAAATCGCTTGATATAAAAAATGTTTCTTTGACTACTACTGAAATATTACAAATTTTAATTCATATTCTTCGGATGTCTCATTCAATTATACGTCATTAGACTTATGAACGGGAGTAATCTATAAATTTCTATAATTATTTTTACTTCGTGTACATGAAATTTCAG
>NW_017177449.1:0-1351 GCF_001652005.2 Ceratina calcarata
GGAGACGGAGAGGAAAGAAGACGGAGAGGAAAAGGAGACGGAAAAGATATGGAAATGGGGCGAAGAAAAGATAGAAGAAGTGAGAGAATTTAAATATTTAGGATTTACATTGCTAGAAAACAGTGAACACAAGGTGCACATTAAAGAATTAGTGAAAGAAGCGATGTTAGCGGTCAAGTTAATATGGAATATTGGACAAAGAAGATTCGGAAAGAATTTCACGAGTTCAACGATTTTGTGCAGTCTAGTTGAAAGCATCTTACTAGACGGAGCAGAAATCTGGGGCAGGGAGGAGACAAAGAGTCTGGAAGAGATCCAAGAGAACTATGTGAGGCCGACGCTGGAACGACTTAAAATCTCAGCAGACATAGTAAAGACAATGTTAGAGAAAGTCAGGATAAAAGCGAAGAAGAGTGCAGATGAATATGAACAAAAAACAAAAGAACATTCGGTAAATAAGATTATACAGGAATGCTGGAAAGAAATTGACACGAAGAAACCAAAACAAAAAGTAAAATTCGAACAAGGAGAAAACAAAAGAGAGATATTACAATCAGAAAGAGATGACAGGGCAGAATTAGATCAATAGAGAAGAAAAGATAATATTAGGTCATTCGGAAAGTAATTTTGTTTTTTCCAAACAGAGGACTATATTTTTTCGCAGTGAACGTCACACTTAAGTTGCATCGTCGTTATATATTTTGACAGCTGATGTAGCAAGATTTATTTGTAAAAAAGTATGCTTAATTCTGTGCAATAGTTTTTGTTTGGTGTCATATCAAATATCGAAAATCGAAAGCAGCATTTTCGGCATATTTTACTTTTTTACTGTCGAAAACGTCAAAATGCTGTTCAAGCAAGAAAAAAAGTATTCGGCCTGTATGGAGAAGGATTATTGACAAAATGCCAGTGCCAAAACTGATTTGCAAAATTTCCTTCCGGCAATTTTGACGATGAAGATGCACCACGTTCTGGAAGGCCACTTGAAGCTGACGAAGGTAACATAAAGGCATTGAGTGATGCAAACAGCCGAATGAGAACTCGCGAAATCGATGACAGATTAAATTTATCGAATCCGACCGTTCATGATCACGTGAAACGCCTTGGTTTAATTTCACAACTCGACATATGGGTTCCTTCCCCATAACGCGAAACCTCATACAAGTTTAGCGATTCTCCAAAAGCTTTTACAATTTGGATGGGATATGTTACTCACCCACCATATTCTCCAGATCTGGCACATTCGGATTATAAACCAAAGAATACAATTAATCTATTAATGTAGTTAGTTAAGGGTAGATTAAGGTACTAACATATGCTCATTGTAAAGATACTACTACTACTACTACTA
>NW_017177450.1:0-806 GCF_001652005.2 Ceratina calcarata
CCTATTTCTTTAATAACTAAAATTTTCAATTATGTGTTAATATAGTAAATGATTTCTATCATATTTCTATAACGGACTCTCGGAGTAATACTTTTACAGGAACAGGAGAAGAATTAAGAGAAGAAGAAACATTACCATCAGATGATTTAGCTGACACTAATCGAATCAATGCAGAACCTAGCGACAAAGATAAAGGAAATATCGCGCAATGGTCTTCTGGAAGCCAGGAAGGAAATATGATTACGAAAACAGAAGGTAAGTTAAAGGAAAGCAATTCATTTGCAGATGGCTTGGTTGCATTATAAATACGCATTCAATATTAAATACAGATGGGCTCGAGTTGTCAGTGGAACAGATAGGTAAAGCGCAAAAATTTATTAAATGGGCTGGAAGTGCTTTAAATTACGACGATGTACCTACGGCTGTGTCGAATCTTCGAAAGGCTCTGCACCTTTTAACGACTGGTCAGGAACCTGTGTGATTGAAATTATGGATGAAAATATTAATTAAATGAATCATTCTGCCGCCTTCAACAAAGTAACAGTAAGCCTCATAGTTGGTCAATTGATTTTAATTTACAAGCACGAATGTAAATATTAATGTTTATGTAGCTTAAGTAACGCAAAAGTAGAAACAATAACTTATTTATTTGAATTGTTCACATTATTACAGTCATGCCGAATGTTACTGGTATTTTTGAGATATAAATCTGTTCTACATGTGTATAAAACAGCGTCAATATATGAATTCGTTATTATCGTAGTAATTATAGTTGTTTCAGAATACATACGTATATGTATAATGAT
>NW_017177451.1:0-806 GCF_001652005.2 Ceratina calcarata
TAAGAACATTTTTAATAAATATTATTTCTTCAATTGAAACCCTAAAAGTTTTATTCCGCACAAAAATCTGTTCGTTATCAATCTGATAAAATAATGAAAGGTTATATAAAATTGAACTGCTTTTGGAGATTTTGAAGGAAAAAAATTGAAGCAACTCTTCAGTTTGGAAGAGAAGATTTCTCTGCAGTTTCTATTTTTAGCCGTGTCTCGATTTAAATTTCAGAACATCGTTTCACAATGTCGAGAATTTCGCGGTCGCCGCGCCGGTCAACTTCTAAATTGAGAGATGTTTACTCTGTCGGATATTAACACCGTCTCGAAGCTGCCTTTTTCGACTCATCGAAACGGGAGGATTTCGTTCTCTCGCCATTTCGACAGAATTTTTTTCTCATAAGGAATGATAATAATATTGAAAGAATTTTTCGAACCAAAGGAAATTGCGCTCGCGAGAGAGACAGGCTTTTAGAAAAGTTAAAGGTGAAACGCGAAGGGATCTACTTCTCACGCGCAAACAAGTATTTCAAGTTTCCTCGCCAACTTTCAAGCGGCAGTTTTTGTTAAAAGAAAGACAGTTCATTTTTGTTATTGGCTATTGAATTTCGTTGGCCATTGTTCTACGATTTATCATGCAAGGAATTTGAATCAAGGTACTTTTCAATTGCAGGGTAAAAAATATTCTTAGTTTTATGTATTTTAAGAATTTTATCGTTATTTTGTTGTTTTTTAGACAATTACTAATATCACTGAGGAGATATTACTAAAGAGTGCCTATGTAATCGTTGAGACAGCGAATGGGGCTCAAAACA
>NW_017177452.1:0-806 GCF_001652005.2 Ceratina calcarata
CGCGCGGATCTCGTCTCTCCCACTGGTTTCGAATCACAGTGTACGTATACAGGATTTCGCTTCGCGTCGCCACGTTGCTTGTGACAGCCCACCCTATTTCCAAGATGACAAAGTGGTTATCTATATTCTTCTGCAGCTGAAACGATCCCCGGCGTGAACACGTGTAAAAATTACAATTGCAAGTTCAACTTTTTAGCAGACTTTTGGCAAAAAAAAATTTTCCTCAATTACTCCTAAACCGTTGGGCCTGCGGGAACTTAAACCTAACACAACAGCCTCAGAGGCTTCCATTTTCGGTGCAAGTTCAAATTCTCGTCTACTTTTTAGCAAAATTTTGATAAAGAATTTCGTTTTTGCTCAATTATTCCTAAACTGTTTGGCCTACGGGAACCTAATCTAACAAAACCGCCTCAGAGGCTTCGATTTATCCGGTCCCGAAAATAAGCTCGACGTGGCGATTTGTGAATGCCTGTAAGACAGTGAATTAGTACAGCAGGGCTCGATCAAACGGTTGATTAAAACCGGAATTTGTACCGCGTTTAGCTTATATACCGGGGCACCGAGAGAATCGAGCAATTGTATGTAAATCCCGCGGCGCGACTGTCGAGTCGGTCTCGTTATTTTCGTTTCCTATCCACCTCCGCTCGCCGGCTGTTGAATATTTTATTCACCGGTTCGAAAAATCGACGATCATTACCAGCCCTGTTACTAAAAACCTAACCTAACATTGAACATAAAATTTCAGTCAATTTTTCAACATGGAATCTCAAGCCTCCAATGATCGTTCAGTACTTCGGCTATTATTT
>NW_017177453.1:0-805 GCF_001652005.2 Ceratina calcarata
GCGGCTGACTGTCTTTCAGCCGCGAGCCCCTCGGGGCAGGCCACTCCACTGGCCATGTTTTCTATCGGATGTGTTTAAACGAGTAGATAAAAGTGAATAAATAAATAAATAACTAATTAGGCAAATAAATAAGTAAATAAATAGGTAGACGAGTAATAAAAGGTGTCAAGCAATAAAATAAAATAAAATAAAATAGAATAAAATAGAATCGACAATATGATCAAAGTGTTGTGTTGCTCTTGTGCGTGTGTGTGCGTCCCGATTTTGATGTGCTCGCGGGCCGGTCTTACGGTAAATATATACAAAAACAGAGATCGAGAGTGACTAGAAAAATAGAGTGGCCTATTCAAATCGTTAGGCTCACAACCGTCGCAGTGATTGATTAAAATGAAATAAAATAGAATAAAATAAAATAAAATAGAATAAAATAAAGTAGAATAGAATAAAGCACAGTAAAATAAAATAAAATAAAATAGCCTATGGTCAGTCGAGGTAAAATCTGCCAATAGGGGCGTATAAAAGGTCAGTAATAGAGTAAGATATAGAAATGCCAATAGGGGCAAGTCAGATTGTAAGAGTAAAAGTGTAGGGATGTATATAAATAAATAACTAAATAAATAGATAACTGACTCGACGAACAGACAGATAGGTAGATAGATAGGTAAATGAAGACTCGACGAATAAATATACGAGTGGACGGTTACGGGTTTAGGACGAGGGACGCGATATAAGGAACACAGAAATTATGCGGCTTTATTTTATTTTATGGTCGTTACTTTATTTTAATTGGTATTCCCGTGTCGCT
>NW_017177454.1:0-805 GCF_001652005.2 Ceratina calcarata
TCAGTGCATTTTGTTTTCTAAAATTTTGCATGACTTTTCCTAAAATATGCAAATAACTAACTGCGTGAAACAGTTTTCTCTTTCTTTGTCTCTTTAACGTAAAATTTTATGCAGTATACCTCCGTGTATCGCGATGAGTCATTTTGATCCCCTTACGGAATGTAGGTTCAAAGCATAACTATCTTGAAAATTATTATTGTTAAATTATTATTATTCATTATCATTATCAGTTCATTATTCAGTTCTCGCTCGTAAAGAAGCAAAAATTCCTGTGTCTTCTCTAAGGACTTGTTAATTTGAAAAACAAGTCATTCTGATAGTTCTAGTGTTAAGAATTAGAACAATTATTGAAGACGAAGTTGAAAAGTTCTTCACGTATCCACAGATCCTACTGTTGGAATATGGGTTTAAATAAATAAGTTACATTTATATAATCACAAATACTGTTTATTATATTCGAAAGATGTAAATACGTTCTTGGGCTCGAATTTATAGTCGTTTCTCAGTTCTCAGTTTCCAGTTAAAAAACACTTCCTTAACGAACATGAGATTAGTAAGTAATTGTACATGTTGACCCTACGTGTGAATTAATTATTCGATTCTAATATACATATAATAAAAGAGAAATGTAAGAACGAGATAAGGAGAAAAGAAAAGGACACGACGAACAGCTTTGTTTTTATAATTACGTAGTAGGTATCGTAATAATTCCTCATGATTCACTCGGTGTGGCCTGAGCACAAACTGATGATCTCATTTCCAAGTTGCTAATTCCAGTGATTTGTTCTCGATGTAGCTAGGAACA
>NW_017177455.1:0-806 GCF_001652005.2 Ceratina calcarata
ATTTAGAATACGCTTGCCTGACGCATACACGCACGTACTGCGTCACTCGACACGTATCCCTTCTTTTAGGAGATGCACGAAGCCGGTCGCGAGATGGGGAATACCCTAGGCACAAGCATGGCAAATCTTATACACGCATTTTCAGCTCTTTTCAATGTGTCCACTTCTTGAGGGGAGTAATGCGTACTCCCCTCTCCAACTACGTCTACTTCCCCTCAAATAATGGACATTGCCACTAGAGGCGGTAGTGAGCCGTGTCCACTTTTGAACAAAGAAATGAGCAATCTCCCTCTTCATCTCTGGAACAGCGTTACCAGATTTTTACCCACGACGCTCGCTTCCCCTGTTTTTCGCCCGTATTTCGATCCCCACTACTATTCCCCTCATGCGNATCTGGTAACGCTGCTCTGGAAGCAGTCTAGTAGAGACATATAAATAGAGTGACACGGAGAAAAGGCCCCGCTCCCAACACCGTCGGACAAGGATAACAGCACTCTCATTCCTTTTTGTTCTATTTTCCTCTCGCTCAACCGAATGTCAGAAACGATTTTCGAGTTTCCTTGACTGTTTCAGCAAATGACCTACCCATTTTAAATCCCAAAGGGACATGTGAGAATTTATTGTCAAGCTTGTTCGATAAAGGAGACATTTGCGAAAAAGCGAAGTCTGAGGACTGCGCATCGGGAACCCCAAGAAGAAGCCCAGATTTAATGAGACTAGGCTTTTTACTATATCTATTTATATCCTCACGTGCACTTAGGTAATTTATTAAAGTTACACATTTTGAACAGTTAGCTGTGTGATAC